>NC_091195.1:665418-752063 GCF_040958095.1 Procambarus clarkii | reverse complement strand
ACTACTACTAATAATAATAATAATAATAATAATAATAATAATAATAATAATAATAATAATAATAGGAATAAGAAAAAAAAATCTGAATGTAATTTTATTTTACGTACAACTTTTCATTATGATAAGACCAAAGGAAAAATGTGGGTGACTCTAGATTCTGATGCTCAATGTCGAAAATTTAGCAATTTAAAAAATATATCACATTTTCTTTCTGGTAATGTAAGCAAACTGACACATTTGGTACCAACGATCTCAATGGTGAATAGTAGCAATATTAATAATACAGACATTTTATTCACATTAAATTCTAACTGTTTCGAAGAGATGTTAGCCTTTTTTATTTTTGTTTATAGTTTGGAGTGTGATATGTATGATATAATTATGGAAAATAAACAAAATAAGATAGATAATGATGATGATCGGTGGTTAATTATATTACCATTTGTCGCCATAAGGCGAGACACATTGGCAGAAAATTCATATTATACATTTTATTAAAAGTTATATATATATATATATATATATATATATATATATATATATATATATATATATATATATATATATATATATATATATATATATATATATATATATATAAATATATTTTTTTTTTTTTTAAAAGTCAGTCAGTATATAATTAGGATATCAAAAGTTCATAACTCATTATATCATTTTGACTCTTTCATACAATGAATACCTCAGGATATTATGGTCAATATTTACCTTCTCCTACCTATCCACCAGCAGCAACAACACAACTACAGCAACAACAAACAATAATTCAGGCAAAAAATGCAACCTCAATATATCACCAACCAACGACTACAGATGGAATTTACCAATCTCACCCTCCTCCCCCTCAACTTCAAACGGAAGAAAAGTATTATAGCACCCTCAACTTCATCAACGAAGATGAAGAGGTTATGGAAATTATTGCAGAAATGCTGAACAAAGCTTCAAGTTCGAATTATTATATACTTCCCAATGAGCCACCCAATATTCACAAAAAATTGATAACCATCGAAAATTTAAGAGAGTTGAATAAAAACAATATTTTAGAGAAATTAACTAAATTTAAAGAACAATATGAAAAACTCGGTAGTTCTGTATTTGAAGAAAAAATCAAGGCAAATAACCAAAACAACATGAAATATTATAGAATTAATAATGATTATTTAACTAGCTTAACCGTTAAGTTGTTGGAGGTCAAATGTTTTATAGTTTCGGGAGGAACAAAATTTGCCTTAGTACCTAATAAGATTGGAAATATTGAATTCGGTGAAGATATTCAGAAAATATTTGAAGAAAATCTAATCCAACCAATAGCTGAGGCATTAAAAATTGATAAACCTTCCCAGGGTAAAATCTGGAGCGCATCAATGTATATAGATGGTCATAAAGATAAACAATGTTCTTTAAAATGTAATGAAATACTTATACAAAAACAGCCACAATTTCAGAACGAGTGTTTGCGTCAACGTATAAATTTAGGTGTTCAATTTTGTCCTTTTGTGGCCAACTCTAAAGAAGATGAAGTTTACATGGGTTCGCCGCTAGGAAATATTTACATCAAAAATTCTAAAATATATGGGATTGGTCGTAACCGAATCCCTTACTCAAGTGAAACCTTTGTTGAAATTAGAGAATCTCCGTGTCCTGTTAATGCTTTAATTTCATTTGGTTTATCTGAAATTGGAGTTTTTAATAACAAAATAATTCTGTATCTACGTAATTTAGATTCTGTTTTTTATTCAGATGTCCCAGCTAACAATATCCGAAATCAAGCCTCTGATGCAATTAAACAAATTCTTTTAACTAATAATAGCATTAGGAAGAAACTAATGCCCAAATATAAAGATATTATTTCTAAAGTAATAGATGAAGTTCAGGTAGAAGAACCTATATGTAATGGAAGTGTCACAGCTGAAGAACCACCATTCAAACGAATAAAAATTGAGAAAAAAGTTAATGAGGACGATTTTAAAGAGGCAGAGAAGTGTAATTTAGATGTGGAAAATAGTAAAATAGTAGCTCCTTTAGTTGGAGAATTAAATGAAGAGGAGAATTGTATTAATTATGAAAATCAAGAGGAAGCAGCATTAAATTTCCTTAATATGTTCTAATAAGAAATTATACATTAAAAATGATAATGTAAAACTAAAAATTATTAAAAGAAATTAATAGATTTTTGTATTATTCCAATATGCTATATTTATTTTTTTTAACAAAACTAAATTCTATTTTTTTTTTTTTTTTAGTAAATCACCGTTTGTAAGGAAATTAGCCTAAAAAATTTGCGAAATTCTTCTGAAATTGGTAGGTAAATCACATACTGGGAGCAAACAAGATTTGATATTAAAAGATAGTTGAGTGCTTCCGGCACCAACACCATGGAGAGAGGAGATAAAAAAAGATCCTCCGGCTCCTTTTCTTTACAGTGGCACGCTGCCTCCCGGAGAGAGCGGACGTGTGTGTGTGTCTCTCTCTCACACAGGCTAGTGCTGTTAACGGGGTTTGTGACAGCCTGCTACCCTGGCAGTGTCTTGTGCTCGATTTTCCTAGTGGACCATATAAATATAGTAAATCGCAGCAAATTTATTTAATTTCTTCTGTGAATTTTGATCGATTCACATATCAACCTTTTCCTGACACTAAAAGAAAATGAATGTGCTAATACTCATATTAATAGTTGGATTTACCAAAAGTTGTATGTGGTCCAAAAAGAAAAACACAACTACACCAATTACATCTTCCCACTTAATTGTAACGGATGAAAATGAGAAAACATCAACAGCCCCTCTAACATCATGGGAAAATGTTACAGTGACGGAAACATCTACATTTGTCTCACTAATGATAACTTCAGAAAATGAGAGAGCAGCTTACAACACAACAACAACTAAAAAGAAAAAGATAACTAAACCTCTTATTAGAAACTCAACAACAGCCAAACCAAGACTGGTAGTAATATCAACAGAAAATGATACTGATGAGGAGACAGCATCCACCCCCTCAAGAAAGCCCGTCAACTTCAGATGAAGAGATAGGAACTACGCCACCCTTAACAACAACAACAACAACAACCACAACAACCAATGTAACTGATGAGGAGACAGCATCTACCCCTCAAGAAAGTGGGCGAGGTGAAGGTCGGGGACGTCCGCTCTGTCCGGCCAACTGTTCTGAACCGAGCTCGGACAGGCGTATCTCCGTCCCTTTGGTAGACGCTAGGCTGCGTGGGCGTGTTCTCGAGCGGCGCGGCGTGACCACAACAACCAACGATACTTATGAGGAGACAGCATCTACCCCTCAAGAAAGCCAGGCAACAACATCATCAGAAAACTACTAAACCTATGAGGAAACAGAAACTACTCCTCCTTCGACAACAACAACAACAACAACCATAACCACAACAACAAATGACACCCACGAGGAGACAGCATCTACCCCTCAAGAAAGACAGGCAACAACATCATCAGAAAACTACTACACCTATGAGGAAACAGGAACTACTCCTCCCTCGACAACAACAACAACAACAACAACCATAACCACAACAACCAATGACACCCATGAGGAGACGACAGCATCTACCCCTCAAGAAAGCCAGGCAACAACATCATCAGAAAATTACTACAACTATGATGATGAAACAGAAACCACTCCTCCCTCGACAACAACAACAACAACAACAACAACCACAACCAATGACACCCATGAGGAGACGACAGCAGCTACCCCTCAAGAAAGCCAGGCAACAACATCATCAGAAAATTACTACAACTATGATGATGAAACAGAAACCACTCCTCCCTCGACAACAACAACAACAACAACAACCACAACCAATGACACCCATGAGGAGACGACAGCATCTACCCCTCAAGAAAGCCAGGCAACAACATCACCAGAAAGACCGGCCATGGCCACAACACCACCACCATGGGAAAATGATACAGCGACGAAAACATATACAGTTGTCTCAACCGAAGAAATAATAATTATTAAGGCAACCACCCCACCAACAACCGAAGAAAGCCAGTCAACTTTAAAAATAACAGAAGAAACTCCCAAAGAAGAAACCACCAACTCAACTATACCAAATGACACACAAGAAACAATCAATATCAATTTGACTGTTCTTATTATTATTATTATAATTCCTATTTTTTTGATAAGTTTAGTACTTTTCATTTGGATTTATAATAACTTCTCATCTTATACATTAAATGAAGATATAGAATTAAACGACTCTAATCAGGTTAAAACGAAATATGATTTAATAAAAACTAAATTTTTCTAATCAATTTCTTGCTCAATAATTTCTGTCTTAATGCATTTATTGAATAATTAAAAGCAAAATAAATATTTGATCATTTATTATTCCATTTTTTTTGCACACACACACACACACCCCGGTTTGGTATTCTATTTACAGTATTAACATTTAAATTTATCCAATAAGAAGGTTAATTTGTTTTTTAAAGTTTCTAGGCCTATTAGCATAATATTTTCAGGCTTTAATGCACCTGAACTTTCAATATTGAAATAAAATTGTTTTGGTTTATTACAATCTTCCAGAAAATAAGAAGAAGTGTTGTTACAGCAATCAAAATCTATATTAATTGTCGGATTCCATTTGGCGTGGTTTTTGCCAATCCCCTTGATAGCATATGCTTTTAAGCATAATTCTTGTCCATTATTAAGTTTAACCAAAGGAATTGGGATTTCTTTGTGAAAAGATGGTATTATATCAGATGTTGTTATGAGGTATTGTTTGTCTTCACGACATTTAACATCCAAAATAAATTCTACTGCACATTTCGTACAAAAGTTAATACATTGACATTTCCATGGAATCTTTAATTTATTAATGAATTCATCTGAAGGTATTGGAATTAGACCTAGACGATGAATAATGAACTCATCACTTAATATAGTTGTATTTTTTTTAATTTGAACCCAATCAATGGCTATAGTAGGAGTCTCAGCTATAAAAATCCGCCGCAATCCATTTACTAGAGCTAAATTTATATTTTCTATTTTAAATTGTATCATGTCAGGTGATAAATCTAAAATTTTAATTGTTATCTGATCTGTATTGATAGCCATGTCTTGAAATAATATTGTTTTGAATAAACCGTTTACTTAATATATAGTATGTAA
Organism: Procambarus clarkii; assembly: GCF_040958095.1. NCBI lineage: Eukaryota > Metazoa > Arthropoda > Malacostraca > Decapoda > Cambaridae > Procambarus > Procambarus clarkii. Next base: position 746,894 of record NC_091195.1, on the reverse strand, counting down.
GGTTACAATATATATTCATTCTAGGAATAAAAAAAAAACTTAAATTATCATGGAATACCGGAAAACCATACCCAGGTCATACATACAATTATCACTCTTTACCCATCATCAGTCATCCATCCCTCACCCATCTGCCCCTGGCACTGGCACTGGTACTGGTTCAAGAGCAAGGGTCACTAATTCTCTTCAACTTTGAGGAAATAATAAGTAAAGTTTATTTATCTTTCCTTCTAATTTTTCGACATTTTAAAATTACTAAGGGACCTTGGGTATCCCCACTACCATCAACATCAACATTATTATCAGAATCTTCATCATCATCATCACCCATATTTCTATGGATATCAGTGTCATTAATTTCACAAGTCTCTCTATTGATCTTAGCATATCTGAAATTATACTTAATATTATTAGTATTCATTTTTTGGGAAGATGCATTATCATAGTCTAATGCACTGTACAAAATATATTTCTGTAAACCTACTACTGCCTGTTGATGTGTAGCAGCAGTTAGTGAATCAAACACAGTAAGTAATTTGAAGTGTAATTTAGTGGCATCTCTAGAATTGATCTCTTTGATATCATGATCACAAATTACAGTGTCCGTCAATTTTCTAACAAATTTGTAAAATAATTCACTACTATACATGTTTGCTTTTTCAATAAAATTTACCATGTATAAGCTATTATTATCTATATACTTTTTATTGTTAAATTGAATATGTTTTCTTAACTTACCAATTTCATTAATAAGATATTTATAAATTAACTTTTGATCCTTCCGGTCTTGTTTTACCATTAAAAATGTCCATAAATTTGTTAACATTCTAATATATAATATTATGTATTTATATTCTAACGAAAAACCTTCATTTTTAGGTATTTGTTCAATGTATTTAGACAAATATTGTTTTAAAGTTTTCATGTCAAAGAAACGAGTATTAAATTTCAGTTTGAATCCTGGAAAGCCCAATCCAGTGATTTGATATATTTTTCTAACTATAAAGTTATTTTTATTGGATTCCGATTGAGGGAAAATATAAGTACCATTGTTTTGAATACCCCTTGGACGAGAAGAAGAATTGAGATTTCTATGAGAGGGGGCATTTATTCCACCCTTCTGGAGTAGACCATAAGAAGATTTATTTCCATTAGATGGACCAGGATCACTAATCTCCTCTACTTCATCTTCAATATTATCTTGTATGACATTTCTATGAATTTCATCATCTTCTGTTGGACTGTTTCTATCTTCTCTTATTTGGCTCTTTTGAATCTCCTAATTAATCCATAATTCATTCCCCCTTTTTTTACTGATCCTAATCCCTCTCCTGTAAATATATTAAGTGAAATATAGTAATGAATTAACAATCTTAGTGGTATTTCTTGTTTTACTGTTAACAGTGGGAAAAACTTTTTATTAAAATTACCAGTTGAATATGTTTTTGAAATTCTTATTTGGAAATATTTTTCTTTTCCATTACGATTTTGGAAATTAAAAACAATTAATTGACTCCTAGTTGAACTGGACATTTATTTTATACTATTTATTTTTATATATTTTATAAAAAAAAATTATTTTTTAATAATTTTACATACACTTTCTAAATTTAATAAAGTCGAATCATCCAAATTAAAAAAAATTAAATCTTCTGTTTTTATTTGTTTTTTAATATCATTGAAAAGGTTTTCTAATTTGTTATGTTTGTTATTATTGTTTTCTCCATTTTTTGGAGATTCTGTTTCAATTTGTTGTTTAGGGGACGATTTATTATTTCCAGGTGAAGAAAACATTATATGTTTTTCAGTATATTTTCATTTCACACACACATATAAATATAGAGTATATATCCTTTTTTTTTTTTAATACCTGTTTAATTTAATTTTGAGTTAATCTAGCAAGATTTCTATCATTTATTTCACAATTTTGTTCACAAATTCCCTCTATGATACTAATAGTTGGTTCATTAATTGGTAAATGGGATTGTGGAATATTTGCCAAACGATTGCTGTTTATTGGTAGCCATGATACCTGGTATACGTTTTCAAAAAAAAGATGAGCATCTGCCAATGAAATATTTTTAAGGGCCTTGGGGAAACTACGCAAAAGAACTGATAGACGATGTAGGGTAATAAACCCACTATATGGTTTCTCTACCAGATGGCACTCTTCCATTATTTGGGCTACAATTCCACGTTCTGGTGAATATAACTCAGTTGCCTCCATAATGTTAATTGGGAGTGTGAGAAAGTTAACAGTCTGGTTCATTGATACAAACCAGGGCGAATTGAGTTTATCATGACAGTTAGCATGAATAAAGAGTGCCATCATTCCTTCAGTCAGACGCTTTTTCTTTCGATCATCAGTCATGAGATGAAATTGGGGAAAAATTGAATATTGAAATGACGTAGGCACTTCAGAATCAAACCGCGCACGGAATGAAATGAAACGAAGTCGTTGCATCAAGGCTGAGTCATATTCGCTGAAAGTTGGGCAATTGTTGCCAAACAAAAAAATAGGTGTTGCTAAATTATATGTATCCCCATCCATATAGTTTTGACGAATCCACATTGGGGCATGACCGCTCAATTGCTTTAAAAACAGAGAATTAAGGGTTTTAGTCGTACTCAGTTCATCCATGTACCACATTCTAACCATTTTTCCACCTCTTCCTAAATCATGGGTCCGTTCTTGGAAACCCTTATGAGCTGTATGTACTGAGAGAATACCTGTCAAATCACCAAGAGTTAGAGTAAGAGTATTTAATAAAGCAGTTTTTCCTGAATTTGAATCTCCAATACCCAAAGTTATCTTCTTGTCATTTTGTCGATGGCATGCTTTTACTATTAGTGAAAAAAAATAAATCATAGTAGTTGCATCATAGCAAAAGATCTGTGCTAGTGTTAACAAAATATCAACTAATTGACAATTACAATTAGGTTTCACTGGTTCACCAACATCATCTTTTCGTATAAACCGTCCATTTACCTTTAGATTTTCTTTTAAAATAGCATCTAGATGGTAAATACTTTCTTTGATTGGAATTTTACGATTTTTTATTCCATGACGGCATTCTTCAATGAGTCTATTAAAAAGATCTTGATATTTATTTTCTATATTAATATTTTCTGAAACTCGGTTTAGTGATTCTAAAGAAGTAACCATATGTTTTAGCACATAATATTTGACAAGTTGAGCTAATCTATTCATACCATCATTCCAAAATCGATCTATAAAGTTTATATGATATTGTTCACGACTAAGTAAGAGAATTTTATGTTTCTCTTCAACTGTCAACTTCTTATAATATTTCTTTTTTTCGCTTTCGTAATGTAGAATATCTTTTAATATTGGATTACATTGCTGCATAAAAAAGGTACATTTTGGCATGTGATCTAATAGTTTCAATACTTCACTCCAATCATAAATAATTGGTCTTGTATCAGAATTTGTATTATTTGATGATTTGTACAGGGGAAGTGGTAGGATATAAAAAATTTGGTTCATCTCACTACTGCTACTGCCGCTGATGATATAACATTGAGAAGAAGCAATAAAATATCGAGGTATATCCAAGATTTTCATGTTTGCATAAAAACTCTTTATAGAATTTAGAAGACTATTCTGAATAAGACTTCGTTTCTTGTAATAATTATTATTATTATTATTTGTAGAATCAGTAGTTTTTTTTTTTACTCTACCTTTGGCTGAAGGAGAAGGAAGGTTTGAGTTTGAATTCGATGAAGAAATTGATGAGGTTATTGATGGAGAAGGTGATAACGGAGGAGGAGGTGGTAATAAGTTGCTGTTGGATTGTAGTGGTGTTGGTGGTAAGGTAAGTGAAAGAAACATTTCATTTTCCAGTAATTGTGGTTGTTGTTGTTGTTGTAGTATGCTATCAATTAAAATAATTTGACGTGCAATGTAAGCTAGGTCTGGTGCTAGTAAAGAAGAATTTATGTGATTATTAGCTACAGACCACTTCTTAGTAGTATTATCCCAAACATTAATCTGGCGCGAATTCTTATCACATATAATAGGTTTATATATAGCTAAAAAATTGTTATATTCCGTTATACCAAAATTCTGTAGGAAAGAAAAAGCTATTATAATCCGAGGAATTTTAGTAGGACGTAAATTACTATTAGCTGATGGTACTACCCGATAAGTGTCACTGTCAAACTCTTCCACATTTATATTCATGACAAAATCCAATCTTTGAGAATCAATTTTTTCTACTAGATCAAAAGCTTCTTTCATTGATACCACATCACTAACAATTAGAAGATTTAGAAGACCCAAAATTATCCAATCTTCTAATTCTTCTTTTACTTGCTGGTGTTCCTGATATCGGTTAAGAAGATAGATGATTTCATAAAGTGGTCCAGTATCTAAGTGATTAAAATTTAAATCTCTAATTATTTTGGCTATAAAATAATTGTAGTCAGGAAATGTCATTCCCAGGGACTTTTGACGGATCTTTTTAACATATAACAATGCTAAAAGATACAAGACAGTGTGAAGATGTTGTTTACTCTGCAAACATAAACGGGTTATATGTTCAATGGTAAATGGCTGAATTCGTTTCAAGAAAGAATTGGTATCTCGACTGATATTGCTACTGGCAACTGTTCCGCGAATAGATGTTTGCCTTAAAGGTTGAACTGTAAACACTTTTTCAATACGATTTGCTGTCATTTGTATTTTATCGTAGTCAAAGTTTGCCTCAGCGTCATTGTCATTTGTAAGAAGAATCAGGTAATGCGGAATTTCGTTAATATGTATAAAACTATTTGGATATTTTTCAAGTATAATTAAGAGTTTGTTATTCTCTTCTTGTTGTTCCTCTTGAAAATGAAGAGATTTATATATAGAAAGTTTATATTCCTTACTAAGTGTAACAAAAAATAAACCCACTATAATTTTATTGATAATATTGTTAACATTGGAAAACATGAAAAAATCTTCTTCTGTTATATCTGGTATTTTTTCTTCATCTCTCTCCCTAGAATTATCATAATTTTCATATATAGTAACATAATTTTCGGCGTCATCAATATTTTCTTTGTTTTGCATAAATGTTTGAACATTTTCCTGAAAAACATCCAGAGCATATGTATCATCATCCAATCCGATAATAGTTGGGAATCCTCTAATGGATGAAGGTTCATGATATTTACAGATATTAAATAAGTCAAAAACTTCACCCATACTTGATAAAATATATGAGGGTGGTGAGTTTGACATATCGTAAATATTATTTTTGTGGAAAACCGCATATGGTAAATAGGTGCAGTCCATTTCGTTTAAAGGTGTTTGCAGTTGAATTTTTTGAGAGCCAAAAATACTATAATTGGTAGTAATATCTACGAGGGTAGGTAAGAGTTCTTTACATGAATTGGACATTAGGGCAAAATCATAATAGGAAAGAGTTAGGTGGGGTATTTCAAGATGAAATCCTTGAGTAAACGTTTGTGATTTACCTAAAATATAAATTGGTAGCCAGTCTAGACCTAAATAATAAACAATATGAGAAACAAGTTCATATATGACATAATTTGTATTATAATAGATCTGTCCATTAACAATGGATGTTGTTAATTGTAAGGATGACCCTGATTGTTTAAGTGTTAGATATTCTAGGTACTCAGCTGTCGATAAACGAAATGATTCAAGAGTACACATTTTTTTTAAATCAACATCCAAGATAAAATGTATATAATCTAAACTAGGTAGACGTATGACATGGGAACCACTTATAGTGTTTGTCTCCCAAAATCTACGATATAAATGATGAACTGTTCCATTTGTTAATAAAATCAAATCAATTTCTCTTTTCCCACACATATCTGTTAGTGATCCAAAACCATATAAACTCGTCTTATTTTTTCTTGATGAAGTACAACTTATAGTTTGAAGATCACGAGTTATTTTATTAAAAGTCCCAGTATTGGGATTGATATGTGAGTCTTGATAAGTTCGTTTTAACGGATCATAATTTTGAATAAGTGGATAAGTATAATATCGATCATTCATTTTAAAGAGCAACATAGTGAAATTGTAGTATACTTATAGATGGGAAAATCTTTTTTTTTTTTTTTAATTTAAAATAATATACATCTGTCTTTAGCTAATAGGGAAGCTTTTGTGAGACGTTGGTCGAAAGGAATTTTGGTATTGACATTGCTCACCGATATAGTGTCCATTATCCATACAAGCACATATGGTGGTTATTAAATTAGTTTCCCCAACATAATTAATAGGAAATCCTCCATTTAAACATTTATGATCAGTGTCATAATTACAAACACTATTAATGCAAGTAACTCCTAAAGAAGAAGAGCAAAATGTTTGACAGTCTTCATTTTTCTGGCATGCTATATTGTTAATAGTACAATCCATCTTTCTTGTAATCTTTTCATATGGAGGGTGTGACATTAATATTAAATTAGAGTCTATCTTTGGATTATTACTCATATTTTTCTTATAAATGTAATTTAATATTATTGAATAAAGAATTAAACATATAAATATAATATAAAGTTTCATTATTTTTTTCTGACCACAGATAACAGATAAAAATATTTATTTATTTATTTATTTATGCATATACAAGAATGTACATAAGGAATGTGAGGATACAAATATGGTAATTACAGTCTTGTAAAGCCACTAGCACGCGCAGCGTTTCGGGCAGGTCCTTAATCTAAGAAAATTTTAAGGAGGTAAATACTTGCAAAATTTATAGACAAAAAAAATGATAACAGATTACATGGAATGAAAAAAAAGATGATAGAAAATTATAGGTACAGTATATTAAAGCACATAGGTAGCTATGATTGATTGCAATGACAGCTTAAAATGGTAGTTGACAACAAATTGGTAGGCACAATACAGCAGAAACAATATAAGATTGATTGCAATGACAGCTTGAATGGTAGTTGACAAAAATTGGTAGTCACAATACAGCATATGGCTAGCACATAAAAGAAGACAGCAATGAACACAATGATAAGGTTGTTTGATATTACATAAAAATTAGGAGATTGGGTAACACTAGGTACAGAGCAAATTTAAAGCTCAGTGTAGGAAACTAAATAGATGAAGTTAGGTACTTTTTGGTTTTGCTTTTAAATAAGGCAAGAGTTTTACAGTTTTTCAATTCACTAGGGAGTGAGTTCCATAGACTAGGTGCTTTAATTTGCATAGAGTGTTTACACAGATTAAGTTTGACCCTGGGGATATCAAAGAGATATTTATTTCTGGTGTGGTGATAATGGGTCCTATTACATCTGTCCAGGGAGAGTTTAAGAGCATGGTTTGCATTTAAGAACAGGGTTTTGTAAATGTAGTTGACACAAGAGAATGTGTGGAGGGAGTTAATATTTAGCAAGTTTAGAGATTTAAACAAGGGAGCTGAGTGTTGTCTGAAAGCAGAGTTAGTTATTATTCTGATAGCAGATTTTTGCTGTGTGATGATGGGCTTAAGGTGGTTTGCAGTGGTAGACCCCCATGCACAGATACCATAGTTATGATAGGGGTAGATTAGTGCATAATATAGTGAGAGGAGAGAAGAGTTAGGAACATAATATCTGATTTTGGAGAGTATACCAACTGTCTTAGAGACTTTCTTGGTTATGTGTTGAATGTGGGTGCTGAAGTTGAGTCTCTTGTCTAGGAATAGGCCAAGAAACTTGCCATCATTTTTATTACTGATATTAATGTTGTCTATCTGTAGCTGAATTGCATTTGATGATTTGCTTCCAAATAAGATGTAGTAAGTCTTTTCGATGTTTAATGTTAGTTTGTTCGTTGACATCCATAAGTGGACTTTTTTTAATTCATTATTCACAACATTATTTAGTGTATGTGGGTTGAGGTTTGAGTAGATAAGGGTAGTATCGTCAGCAAACAATATAGGTTTGAGAATATTAGAGACATTAGGCAGATCGTTTATATATATAAGAAATAGAAGAGGTCCTAAGATGCTGCCCTGTGGCACTCCAACGGTAATTGGTAGAGTGGAAGAAGTTGTATCATTGATGGTTACATATTGGTGTCTGTCACTAAGATAGGATCGGATGTAGTCAAGGGCAAGGCCTCGGATTCCATAATGCTGGAGTTTAAGTAAGAGGTAGTTGTGATTAACAGTATCAAAGGCTTTTCTTAGGTCAATGAAGAGTCCAATCGGAAACTCATTTTTGTCAAGGGCTGAGTAGATAATGTCAAGGAGACTAATGATTGCATCATTGGTACTCTTTTGGGACCGGAAGCCAAACTGGCAGGGGCTGAGTATGTCGAATTTTACGAGGTAGGAATAGAGCTGTTTGTAAATAATTTTTTCAAATATTTTTGATAGAATGGGTAGATTTGATAGTGGTCTATAATTGTTTATGTCCGCCGGATTGCCTCCTTTATGGACTGGCGTTACTCTTGCATTTTTGAGGATATCAGGGAAGGTGTGACACTCTATAGATTTGTTGAACAGTAGTGCTATGGGTGGGGCAAGGGCATGGGAGGCTCTCTTGTACACAATGGACGGAATTTCACTGGTGTTCCCTGCCTTGGTTTTTAGAGAGTGTATGATGGACACAACATCTGCCGGGCTGATTGGTGAAAGGAGAAGTGAGTTTGGATAGCTGCCTGAGAGATATGTGTTAATATGTGTCTGAGTCTGTGGGATTTTACTGGCAAGATTAGCACCAACCGATGAAAAGAAACTATTAAATTCATTTGCCATTTCTAAATCAGTTGACGGTATATCCCCATCCTTGTAGAGTTTTATTTGGTTATGTGAGTGTTGTTTAGTTCCTAGGATACTAGAGATAGTTTTCCAAGTGTTTTTCATGTTGCCTTTTGCTTCATTGAATCTATTCACATAATATGCAAGTTTTGCCTTTCTTATGATACTGGTAAGCATTGATGAGTACCTTTTAGCTACTTCCTTTGAAACTAGGCAAATCCTAACTTTCTTTTCATATTCATGTTTCTTGTTGATTGAGTTGAGAATGCCACTTGTGAGCCATGGATTGTTTAATCTTTTGTCAGTTACTTGCTTTGTAAGAAGGGGACAATGAAGGTTGTAGAGGCTTAGAGTTTTGGAGAGGAAGAGGTTAGCTAATGAATTTATATCATGGGTATTATTGAATTCAGAATCCCAGTTAATATTGTGAAGTGCCTCTGTAAGATTGTCTAAAGCTGATTCACTGTGTAGCCTAAATGAAAGTTTCTTGCTTTTTGGTGGTGTTATGTCCATGTTCGCTATGAGAAAGGTAGGATAGTGGTCAGTTGTTCTGTCGTAGATTATACCAGATACAAGGGGAGCTGTTATGTTTGTCCATATGTGGTCCAAGGTAGTGGCTGATGTTTGAGTGACTCGGGTAGGTTTGGTGATAGTGGGGATTAGCATACAGGAGTTCATGCTGTTAAGGAAATAGTCAACTTGAGAGCAATTTTGTTGACCCAGGTCAATATTAAAGTCTCCTCCCAGAATGATGTGGTTTTTGTTGAGATTGTTGTTTATAATAAGATTCCTTAGGTTGTCTGAGAAAGAAGCTATGTTAGTATTAGGAAATCTATAGATGGCTCCAATAGTCAAAGAGGATTTAAGGGATTTAATTGTAAACTGAGCAAAAGTATATTCACAGTAGTCATCTCTGTCACTAATAACACTGTTGCAGATAAATGTATCTCGGTAATATATAGCTGTGCCACCACCTTTTTTATTAGGCCTACAGTTATGAATGGCTTTATAACCAGCTAAGTTGTAGAGTTGGGTATAGTCTTTATTTAGCCAAGTTTCTGTTAAAATAATGAACGATAGGTTAGTACCTAGTGCTGTGAGTAGTGCATTTAAATCGTCAAAATGTTTACCAAGTGATCTAACATTTTGGTTATAAACTGATAGATAGGTGCTATTTTGGAGTTTGTTTTTAGCCTGGTGTGCTGTGAAATACTTGCAATAATGATGATCAATGTGCTGGTTGGTATAGATATGAGACAGAAGATTTTGATCAGGATCAATATCAGTGTGCATAGAGATGCAGAGGGATCACGATACAAGATACACGATAAAGCAAAACACATTCGTTGTTTAAAAACAACGTTAAAAAACACATTTTAAAACAAAATACATTCGCCAATTGAACAAGACACTTTCAATTACTAATTTGAGTATGTTAAGAGGTGGGCGTTGTTTTTTTGTATTTAGTTTTCGATCATGGATAATAGCCCATTCTAAATTCCCCATGATAGATGTTGGAAATGGCATTAATGTTGACAATATATAATTGACTAAAAGACGTGTCAAACGACCATTTCCATCTGAAAAAGGATGGAGAGTAAGCATTTCTAGGATAAACCATGAAATTAATTTAAAAATCCATTCAAATTCTTCCTCTGGCCCTAAAAATGTGAATATTTTTTGGGTCAATGTAGAATTGTAATTGTCCAAAATAGCCAAAATACGATTTTCTCCATCCTGAATTGAATGGATATGTGGATATACATACAAACCCTTGACACTTGTGTTATTACTAATCTTTGTACAGCGTATATTGGTACTTACATAACCACATTTTTCGGGTGATAACAATCCTCTCATTAATATTTTGTGTAAATTTAAAACACAAGTTTCAAGATCAATTAAACCTAATAAAGTGTACATATCCTTATCTCCTACTATCTCTTCCTTAATCTTTTTATGACCTCTAATGAAATTTAAATATTCTATTGCTCTTAGTAAGTTTCTAACCTCTCTAACTTTCCAATTAGTGATTAGAGTTTTCTTCTGGTTGTGTGGCCAAATCCCAATATTTTCATGTTTCATTAAATTAGTTAAAAAACCATATTCCATGGTTTTTACAAATAACCCTTGAACTTTTTTATTATTATCTAGACCTAAATATATTTGTTTAAATTTATTAATTTCAGATACTTTATTTTTTAAGTTTAGGCTTAATTCATATGAAAAAAACATCGTTTATATATTTAAAAAAAAAAGTTAAACAAGCATAATATACTATTATTTTATCTTTATGTTAAACGAATAAAATAAAAAGTGACACTTTTTTCTTTGTTTTAGGGTTCGGATTTACTCTGTGAGCACACTGCACAACCTAAAAACTACAAGATGTCTCAATGCCAGTTGTATACACATGCATGATTCTCCAGCCTGTGGGATTCTTCTGCTTTATTGTTTTCAATGGCTCCAATTAAGAACAACGTGAATCGTCGAGATCCACTCCCCAGTGTGCCACCAACCACCTTTACATCAGAAGAACAACTCTATGATGGTCTCCCTAAATATTTTATATTAAAGGGGACTCATCTGTATTCTAGTATAAGAACACTGACTTATGTTCAAGAATACCATAAGAGAATAAAAAAAATTATCTCCCAATCCTATCCAGAATTGGAAGATAAACAAAAATATAAAATATGGATAATTAATGATCAGTTAGAAAAATTATCCACATTTTCTTACGTGGATAATAACAATGGTTGGTACATTTGCATAAAATGTAATGGCATATTTATATCATTCCAGAAAATAATAGATCATGAGTGTAAGAGAGCACCATTTATAGTATATACAACTACATTAGATAAAATTAATGAAATATTATATATAATAAAGGCAATGAAAAAAAGGATAAGCATGATGATGATGATGATGATGATATCGATGATGATGATAAATCTTTTGAAGAGTCAGCCTTTTTATTTAAAACCAAGTATGAAAATTTAAAGACTCAAATATCAAGAAATAAACAAACTTTCATACATGAAGGGTTTAGATTGAAGAATGAAATCATTCCAATTATGGAATGTAACTGCTGTGAAGTAAAATTCCCACTTCAAAAGTATAGAAATAATATACTGAGGATAATCGACTTACATAAGAATGAAGTGAAACCCAAATGTTCTGCAAAGAATATGAATTTGACAGAATCTTTTAAAATAATACTGGAAAGTTTACATTACATAATTAAGAACCAATTTCAGTATAAGAATTGTGATATAGATAAGAATAGATTATCTAGAATTATCCTACAAAAAATAATTTCATCTGGTTTTATACATCAAGATAAACGGGAAGTTTTAGAAGACTACTTTTTAGGTATACAAATCAGGAATTTATTAAAAAACGAAGGAAATGGAAATATTCTTCCCTCAGTCACTGAAACTACAACTAACATTACTGAATCAGCAACTACATCATTATTATTACATGATGATAAGGATAATGAAGATGATAGAAAAAGAAGAAACAGCAGAAGTAGAAGTGGCAACAGAAAAGACATCAGCATCATAAGAGGCAGCAGCAGCAGTAGAAGAATCAGCATCAGAAGAGACAGCAGCAGCATAAGAATAGGCAGCAGCAGCATAAGAAGCAGCAGCAGCAGCAGCAGCAGTAGAGGCAGCAGTAACAGTAGTAGTGATGGTGGTGGCAGTGGTAGTAGTAGTAGTAGTAGTAGTAGTAGTAGTAGTGGTGGTGGTGGTGGTGGCAGTGGTAGTAGTAGTAGTAATAGTAATAATAATGATGATGATGGTGATAGTGATAACAGTAAAGAAGATAATAATGAGCATGATACAGGCAATAAGAAAGAATTAGGGTCATTGACAAACAAAGATTTAGATAAATCTGCTACTTCTACTACTACTACTACTACTACTACTACTACCACTACTACTACTACCACCACCACTAGTGCCACCACCACCACTACCCTGACCACCATCGTTGCCACTGCTGTTGCTGTTGCTGCTCCTGCTGTTTGGAATCTGATGATGAAGAATCAGTTTTGGAAAATAAGGTGAAGAAAAATATAACAACATTTAAAAGAATTGCAAACAAAACTCAGGAAAATGGAGTTCATCATGTTCAACAACAACAACAGCAACAACAACAGCAACAACAATAACAACAGCAACAACAACAACAACAGCAACAACAACAACAACAGCAACAACAACAACAGCAACAACATAGAGAAGAAGATTTTTTGGATCAAATTCCTGATTTCATTGATGCCCTCTTTCCCTCAGAAACTAACACCACAAGAGGAGGAGAAAAAAATAACAACATTTATTTGCCATCTACTTCAAGCTCAAATTATCAACTAATATCAGAAACCACCAATTTACCAGCAGCCAATTTGAAGTGTAATTATCATCAACCTAACATACAAATTGAAGAAGAAAAAGAAACAGATCTGACTTATATAATTGATAAATATTGTAGTAAAGCAGGTGAATCAATTAATAATGATTATCAACAACTAATGGTGTCGTTTCCTGAAAATACAATATTAAGTTCAGATTTGAATGAAGATGCATATGTTAATCAACAACAACAAGATCAACAGTTTTCAAATACCTATTACAATGCACCTCCAAATTTATATCATGAACATTCATTGACATTCCTTAATCCAACAGTGTCACCATCTACCTCAGGAGCAGGAAATACATTACCCACTTTGGGTTTATCTCTAAATACAATTTCAAGTTCAGATTGGAATGAAGATGTATATGTTAATCAACCACAACAACAACAATTATTAGTATCTAAAGATCAACAGCTTTCAAATACAAATACAAGCTACAATGTACCTCAGATACATGCTGATGGAAATTTAAAGCATGTACATTCATTGCCACCAACAGTGTCACCATCTATCTCAGGAGCAGGATCCACATCTGGAAATTCATCATCCACTTTGGGTTTATTATCTCTTTCAAACCAAGATGAGAAAATAACAAGGGAAGTGAGTTTATTATCTCTTTCAAACCAAGATGAGAAAATAACAAGGAAGCGGAAAAAGGAAGAAAGGAAAAAGAAAAAGAGGGAAGAAAAGAAAAAAAAGAAGGAAGAAAAGAAGAAGAAGAAGGAAGAGAAAAAGAAAAAGGAGGAAGAACTTTCTGCAAAGCGAATAAAATATTTGGTTATACAAACTATAAAACAATCATTCCCAATATTATCTGAAGAACCTCAAACCCCATTGACTTTGCCCTCATCATCATCATCATCATCATCATCATCATCATCATTATCATCATCATCATCATCATTATCATCATCATCATCATCATCATCATCATCATCCCAAGAAAGAAAAAAAAAGAAAAATAGTTGTTAACATTTAGTTGGTTTTGATTGTTAAGGTTTTAAAATTTTCTTCATTGTCAGTAATAAATAAAAGAAAAATTTGAATTAGTTAAACCATGTACTGTATATATTTTTTAGTACAAATTAACAAATTTATAGATCTACTAAAGAATTGGAATCTGCTATGAAATATTTTTACCATATGCAGCAAAAATAGAGCTGTATAGTCCTTCGAATGTAGAAGCTGGGTGTAGTGGAGTTTCGAGAATATAATAAGTTTTTTTGTTACAAAAGAATAAAATGAAACCTTTTTTCGAGGAACATTTTACTTTCATCCTAGACTGAGAGAGTGTGCTAGCCAAAGCTCCTCCGTTTTAAAGCTATTTATTATACATTATGGATGTTTTAATGATTGAACTAGTTGAAGCTCTGAGGACAGAATTAAATTACCTACGGGACGAAGTACAGCAGTTGAAAGAGCATCAGGCGAAAAGAAATGAGGAGACCAGCTTTAAAAAAAACACTTGGAAAGTTGTTAAGGATAGAGGTCTTAAGAAAACTTTGGTAATAAATTATCTATCAGCTCACCCACAAGATGAACTTCATTCAGATTACAGTGCTTAAAGTAACAGTTACCTAATTTTTAATTAAAGCTCTTCTAACCTTTGATATATATTGATGAAAATATCCTTGAAAAAACAACTATTCTAATAAAATTTTAATCATCACAAACACTTTATGACCTCTTGTTCTTTTAAGCTTTGTATAACAGCAATTATAAAAACTTAGCCCAGACTTGTCACTGGCTGTGCTTGTTCTGCCTGACTTGTCATTGGGTGTGCTTGTTCTGCCTGACTGACTTGTCACTGGCTGTGCTTGTTCTGCCTGACTGACTTGTCACTGGCTGTGCTTGTTCTGCCTGACTTGTCATTGGGTGTGCTTGTTCTGCCTGACTGACTTGTCACTGGCTGCGCTTGTTCTGCCTGACTTACTTGTCACTGGCTGTACTTGTTCTGCCTGACTGACTTGTCACTGGCTGTGCTTGTTCTTCCTGACTTACTAGTCACTGGCTGTACTTGTTCTGCCTGACTGTGACTTGTCACTGGCTTTATTTACTTAAATCATTATTACCATTGAGATGTTGAGGGTAATTATAACTGTATATAATTAAAGTCAGAATCATCCTTTATTAACTTATTTACCTTAAATTAAACCTCACATTAGTACAAGCCAGGAATTTTTTGGGGGTGCCTAATTTAAAAAATCAAAACTATTAATAATGTCATCAATTCTCATTATATATTTCTACACAATAATAACTCCAATAATCATATGTCCATTCTCATATAAAAATGAACAGTAGACCTAATAAAAATGGGCACACTAGATGTTTGTACATGAATGTATTTTTCATTTAAAACACTTTTAATAACCATAGGAAAGTTGGAACCAAACATTATCACTAGTCGTCCTTTGAAATTTTTAAGTATACTAACGATAGTCATATAAAAATTCCCAATTGGTTCATTGATTATAAGTATATTGGCATTTGAATATTCTTTATTAATACAAGTTTCTTTAACTATATGCCTAATATACCCGTTTGGTAACCATTTAACTGCAGTTATATACTCTAATCTTTCTGTGTTTTCTGTTGGAATAATGCTCACACCTCGATTCAGCAAAAAACTCTCAACCCATCCACCACGAGCATAAATAGACACCACAGTGTCCTTTGGGTTTATAAAACTCATTATTTCATCAAGTTCCTTCTTGGTAAGTATATGCTTTCCAAAAATAAAAATGTGCTCTTGCCAATAACAATCGTTAGCATAATTACAAATATTTTGAAGATGTTCTAATCTTATTTTTGATGCACAATTTAAGACAGTAGATTTCGGCTGGAAATAAGCAATCTCACCTTGCCAAGATAATCGTTCATCTTCAGAAAAGAAAGATGAACGTGGATAACCATCTATTGGTAGTTCAGGGTGGAATTGAGGTGAAAATTTATTATTTATATGATGTCCCCAGAATGGAACATGTGCAACTGAAAGATCTTGCAACAGAATGTGATCTAAATCAACTTCAATATTTACTAACTTAGGTAGAGAGGATTTCTTTTTCTTTGGGTGTATCATTAACATTATTAAATGTAAAAATGCACCATGAAATAAATCTGTTTGGTTGCCTTCAGGAAATTCTTTGATTATTATGATATATGTACTGTAAAATAGAATAATTAAATAAAATAAAGTTAATATAACCTGATAACAGTTCATATAAAAAAAAGGAGTAACATTAATCCCATACTTAAAACCATATAATAACCATGTACTCCATAGATTAATTTCCACATAAAATAAGTAATCATTAAACATGCTACTAGAAATAAGACATTTGTGTCATCTATAGTACATATACCAATTCCTAAGCAGAAATATATAACCATATATTGAACTTGCTTCCTGCAAACTTCTCTGTTTCTTTCACATATTAGGCAAAAAAGAAGTGCAACAAAATTCACTTCTCTAAGCCCTGAATAATACCAAAAAAGACCACAAAGAACTGTCCACAGGTTAAATATGTGTGTACTATAAACATCATCTAAATACAGTTGAATTTCATATGAAAGTGGTTGCCAAATGAAATCTTCTAACAGCAACATCATGATGATAATGATGATGATGATGGAAGCCAATCAATAAGTCTATTCTTACTTAAACATCCTGTAGACAAAAGAAAAAAATATGATTTAGATTATTTCCACACCATACAACACATACATACATAAATCAGCGATGTTTCTTATATTTATAGACTTCCCCATCTTTATATATATGAAGATCAATAGTTCGAAGAATATCCCCTAAACATTCTAAATTGTTTTCAGATTTTGTTTTAGGAAGGCAGTTTAATCTTTTAAGATTTTGTTTGGGGAGAGAACAGAGAAGAATAGTCTCTAACCAATTTACACATTTAAATTTTTTCATAAGTAAATTATACAAATTATATATAACAATTCTTGTTACTTCATTGACATATTTTACAGTAGGTGATCGATTATATACATTACTTAAATTATCTTTTAGGTCATATATATCGGTATGGGACAGAAGAATGGGTTTAATACATCTTTCATTCAATATAGGTTTTCTAATTAGAGAATAAGGTATTTTTCCTTGTATAGTCCAAATAGATTCCATAAGAGCCCATCCTTGATATCGTAACGTATTTTCTAAGAGAATAATGTATAATTTGATAATATGAATTCTTTTTAGGAGTTTGTATAAATAATAACTGATTTGTCTTCGAATAAAATCAAGAATAAATTCACATCGGTAATGATCCCATTTTCCATTTATTATTAAAAACCCAATATTTTGACATATATCTATATATGTGTCAAACATAACTGATATAATATTATTAAATTCACTATCTAACATATCAAACATTGGCAAATAAATATGCTTTATATTATAATTATAAAGATTAATTGAATAATTTAATATATCAATAAAATATTTACCAACTAAAATTTTAACTTGTGAATCAGTAATAACATCTCCCATTATTTTTTTATTTAATAAAAAATCAAATGGTATGGTAAATAAATTTGTTTTTGGTATACGACTACACTCAGGAACAGTACTTACTGTGATTACAGGAACAGATGAACTGGTCTATAAACCCTCATAATTTGCCTGTTTATATACCTTCCATCCCAGGTATACAATAATTACTATCTCTATTATAATCTCATTTGTGTTATTATTATCTTTCCATAAAATATAGTGAGACTAAGACGTGGAGGTAGGGGAAGGGGGATGGGGGTGCATCCAAGAATCTCTCTATCAAGTCGATAATATGGCCAGATTCTCGACGTCCTTATTTTTGCAAGCGTCCATGAACACATCATCTTCTTCATCAGTGAAGTGTCGCTACTGCCATCCTTGACCCCGACTCAAAACTTAATTTAACCCCCCAAAAATATAAAAATTGGTGTTCTATGATAATGTATAAATACTATAAACCTCATTGAGATGGTAACTAAAATACAAAGTTAGTTGGTATAGTTTGACAACCTGTTGTAACATATCTATATTTATAATATAATAATTAATATATGGTCAGTTTAAATGTACATTTTTTTATATAAAATAGGATGAAATAAAATATTAATATACAGTTATTCCTCATCATTGATATTTGCACATTGAGCACATATTAAATCAAAACTATTAAAACGTGTAAATCTTACCGCTACCATATCACACCAATTGATTTTTTGTTTTAGAGCAAAATATTCATCCTTTAGAGATTTAGAACAATGAAGACAGTAGTGGCGTTCACTTATATTAATTTCATTAAATGTCGCCAATTGTTGTCCAAGAATTGTATTAATATCTTTTTCAAATGAATTATTCAATTCAATTTCCAATACATCAAATTTTAAATTGTTAGTGATTGTTGCAATCATATGATGTTCACAAATTACATCTTTTCCTTTAAATAATCGAACTAATGAAAATGTTGGCATAGTTTGAAATGTTATTAACATATCTGTATAAATGATATAATAATTATAACTTGGATGATATTCACCATTAAAGGTGCATTTTGTTTTTAACCAAAATATAAAATCTGGTGTTCTATGATAAGATAATGCATAGGCACTATAAATCTCACTGTAAGTTAACGGAGGTGGTAACCAACAATTGCATTCACCATCATATTCATGTCGGTCATATAAATTATATATAGAGAGAACATCATCTAGAAATCTTTGAAAACTCCCATCTATTGTAATAACACAAAATTTTTCCATATAAGAATTACAATAATGGTCATAACAGTACATATATATACTTGAAATAGATGAACAAATAACTAAAACATTGTCTTCACAACTCCTTTCTTGCACCTGACACATTTCAGTACTTACAGGAATTATAAAGTTACGTAGTCCCAAAATACAATACATAATCCAACATAAATCCTGATTCCTCTTACTTACCATTAGTAGATATACATTAATATTTAAATTATAACAGGGTTTATTTTGTTCAGATAAAATGTTTCTAAATTTGATTACTGAAATTTCTTTCACTTTTTTTCTCCAGTCTTCCTCCCTATTAATATCAGAAGAATCTGGCATAAGCACCAATACATCAAAAGAAAAAGAAAAAGAATTAAACATAGAAAATGAACAAATAGCATTTTGCGGTAACTGTTGTACAAGTGGTGATTGTGGCTGCGATTCGATAATTAAAAATTGCAAAGATGAATGCCGCTTTACTATCTTCAAAACTATACTGACTATATCCACTCCAGGAACATAATCGACACGTGTAATTTCACCTTTACTTGGAACATGATTGATTAGAAGGGCCTGTTCACAATAATATGTTTGTTCTGACGATTGAAGAATTATATTTTCTGTCAGATAGAGTGCAGAATGTACCTTATAATGATTAATATTAGATTGCTGTAAGTTTTGAAAAGAAAAAAGAAAAATAACTGTATATCCATAAAAAATATCCAGAACAGTTGATGTGGGATACATTCGAAGACAAATATTTAACAATTGTAAAATTTCATCTGTATCCCGAGAGAACATTGTCATAGCTGTCACTAAAGACCACACATTGTTTTTGTTTATCATACCTTTTAAAGGATGATTAACACTCGTCATTGTTTTTAATGTTGATGTAAACATAGGATGATCATTCAATAACTCAAATAGTTCAGAGTCTTTTTTTTCTTGACCCATTTTCGACCAGTTATTCATTTTAGTCTCGATCATCTTTAGAAGGCCTCTCATACAGTATCTTCCATCGGTTATGTTGTATTTGATGTAACATAATTGTTCCACAATATAGGATGCATTGTAAAGAGACAAATTACCATCTTCATTGCTATGTAGAAGTGGACTAGGGAAAAGAGTATATGAATCCCATATTAATCGATGATAAAGAGTGCGGAATGGCATGTATGACGAGTCAAGAATAACATGGCTCCAAATTTTACAAACTCTGGAACAAATAATTAAAAGATGACGATATGGAACAAGTGCAAATATGTTTTCTAATAACACCTGTGGTAGGGACGACATTTTTGGGATTAGAGTTTGCATCAACACCTGTTGTATTACAGTGTTCAGTAAGCAAAACAGTAAGTAATTTAAGTAGGGTAGTAGTAGTAGTAGTAGTTTTTTTTTTTTTTTAATCAGGGACTCAAATCTCTTTTTTTTCAACTATCCATCAGGGTGTTTGTGACTGCTGTCACATCTGCACACGTTCAATGTTGAATATACTATCCAATATCATTGGATACTAACCAGAAAACTAATCAATATCGACATAGTATAGAGTATATAGTATAGTGCTGGATACTGGAAAACAATCCAACATTGAATGACTCATTCAACATTGAATTACTCATTCAATATTGAATGGTATTCCAATATTTAATATAATATCCAATATCACTTAATACTGGAAAACTACTCAACAGGATAAAAACAATAACATATTTGACTTTGGTTGCATAATTACTTTATTTTTAAAAATATCTGAATTAAAAATCATATAATTAAAAAAAGAGAAAATTAAGAATGAATAATCTACTGTCAACAATTATTATGTTAATAATATTAATTATTTTCCTAACAGTTATAGTAGTCATTAATTCACGGAAAAAATCTAAAAATACTAAAAAATTATATAAAAAGGAAAACAATTACAATTCCATCAGCCATGACACAACACCAAAGTCCATTGAGCTAATAAAAGATGTAGGAGGAGGAGTGGGAGGGGAATTACACAACGTAGGAGTAGTGGGAGGGGAATTATACAACGCAGGAGAAGGAGTAGAGTTACATGATGCAGGGGAAGGAGGAGCAGAAGAATTACAAGACGATGGAGAGGGAGGAGGAGGAGGAGGAGGAAGAGGAAGAGAATTACAAGACACTGGAGAAGGAGGAGAATTACAAGATGCCGGAGAAGGAAGAGGAGGAGGAGGAGGAGGAGAATTACATGATGCCGGAGAAGGAAGAGGAGGAGGAGGAGGAGGAGGAGGAGGAGGAAGAGGAGGAGGAGGAGGAGGAGTAGGAGAATTACAAGATGTCGGAGAAGGAGGAGGAGGAGAAGAAGGCGGAGTAGAATTACAAACAAGTGAAAATGAGTCCTCTGGCGTTCCTCACGTCATCAGTCAAATGGAATCCGTCGAACAACCTCATGAATTACTTCAAGAATTATTACAATCCTCCACAGATTCGTCTAAACTTCGAAAATCCCAAATGAAATCCAAACTTATAGAATCATTATTCTCGCCATTTATCGAAGACATAAAAACTTATAAAGGTCTCTTTATTGTTCCCAAACCACCAATTTCGTATAATCCTAAAACTATTACTGAAACTGATAAGACACTAATTCAACCCTTTAATAAATTCCTTAGTTATTATGATGAAATCCACAACTTTACCAATGGTTATTCTGCATATTACATAAATAAACTATATACAAATTCTAATATTGATAGGGGATATTATACAAAAAATCCAATTATATTAATATTTCCATGGAATTTCCATAATTTCACACCTGATATTTATACAGATCGACGTGAAATAAAAGACGTCAAATTAAAGAACAATTTAGATGCATCACGTAAAAAATGTCGAAAGGAAGGAAAACGATTTTACATGAACAAATTGTTGATATCATGTACCCATGCTGCAAGTCAAGATATATTTAATTGTGGATTTTATTCGGACAGTTTCCCAATGAAAGAAAATTCACTACCCCCATTCGTGGTTATGAAACTTGAACTCGAAGACGGTCATAATGAGGTGGAATGTAAAATGTTAGCTAAGAATATTAATTCCTCAGACACATTTGCTAGCATTAAATTTAACATTTATGTGGAAGTCGAGAAAGAAGAACAAACAAAAGAATCACATGGAGGAGGAGAATTACAAAATGCAGGAGAAGGAGTAGGAAAGGTAAAAACTTCACAAACAGTAGAAGGAGGAGGAGGAGGAGGAGGAGACCCACAAACAGTTGGAGGAGGAGAAGGAGGAGGAGGAGGAGGAGACCCACAAACAGTTGGAGGAGGAGGAGGAGGAGGAGGAGGAGACCCACAAACAGTTGGAGGAGGAGGAGGAGGAGGAGGAGACCCACAAACAGTTGGAGGAGAAGGAGGAGGAGGAGGAGGAGGAGACCCACAAACAGTTGGAGGAGAAGGAGGAGGAGGAGGAGGAGACCCACAAACAGTTGGAGGAGGAGAAGGAGGAGGAGGAGGAGGAGGACGAGGAGAACCACAAACAGTTGGAGGAGGAGGAGGAGGAGGAGGAGGAGGACGAGGAGAACCACAAACAGTTGGAGGAGGAGGAGGAGACCCACAAACAGTTGGAGGAGAATGAGGAGGAGGAGGAGGAGGAGGAGACCCACAAACAGTTGGAGGAGGAGAAGGAGGAGGAGGAGGAGGAGACCCACAAACAGTTGGAGGAGGAGGAGACCCACAAACAGTTGGAGGAGGAGGAGAAGGAGGAGGAGGAGGAGGAGACCCACAAACAGTTGGAGGAGGAGGAGAAGGAGGAGGAGGAGGAGGAGACCCACAAACAGTTGGAGGAGAAGGAGGAGGAGACCCACAAACAGTTGGAGGAGAAGGAGGAAGAGGAGGAGGAGGAGGAGACCCACAAACAGTTGGAGGAGGAGAAGGAGGAGGAGGAGGAGACCCACAAACAGTTGGAGGAGAAGGAGGAGGAGGAGACCCACAAACAGTTGGAGGAGAAGGAGGAGGAGGAGGAGGAGGAGAACCACAAACAGTTGGAGGAGGAGGAGGAGGATCACATAGAACCCCCCACCGAAAAAAAGATAAAAAAAACTGGATTCAGTTTAGTGGAAGAAAACGTATTTATCTTGACCCAGACGCTGGTCTTATAGAGTCATTTTAATTTTATTTACTCTGATATATAAAAGGCCCGGAGATTTTATATACTCGGGTATATAAAACGTCAAAAAAGTATATAAAACTATCAATTGAATATAAAATTAAAGGTTCCCACCAGGCTTCTGTGCTGGCTAGGGTTCAAGTCTCCTGGTGGGAAAGTGTTCTCAATAACTTCACTCTCGTGTTTAGGAGAGTTGTGAATCAAGCATAGACATAGTGTTCTCCCATATTAACAGGGACTTGATGAAAAACGTAAAAATGATAGTCATCCTTAAGAATTATTTGACTCTAAAATTCAGGGATGGTCAACTTCTTGGGCTGCTCCCAAGAGAACTGTTGCCGTCCAAAATGTCCATAACACGACGTATCACTGTAAATTGGTCTCTTTAAGCCCAGCTCCTTGACAATATGTCCTAGTCGTAGATCAAAGTTGTGGTTAACAATCTTCAGAAGCTGTTTTGATGTGTACTGTGAGGTGCCATAGTGGAAGATGCTGATGCTTATGGGGTGCACAACACTAATGGCGTAAGATACCTGAACCAAACAGCGTCTACATAATTTGTTTTTCACCAGTGACTTGGCAACCCATCGGGCGGCATAGGCCGCTGAGCGGTCAATCTTTGTGTAATCTTTGCCAGAGAATGCTCCCCCGCCGTGAGCGCCCCACCCACCGTAAGTGTCAACGATGATTTTCCTACCAGTTAGCCCAACGTTACCTTGAGGTCCACCCATGATTAATTCTCCGCAAGGGTTGATGTGGTATTTCGTTTGAGTATCTATATATTTTTCAGGAATAATGACCTTGATGACCTTCTCTATAACCTCGTCACGCAAAGCTTCGACAGTAATTTGTTCCGAGTGCTGTACAGAAGCGACAACAGTGTTCACTCTTTTGGGAATAACAGCTCCTTGATCGAAGGCATACTGGCATGTGACTTGAGTCTTACAGTCAGGTCGCGCCCACCAGAACGTCCCATCTCTTCGCAGCTCTGCAATCTTCTGATTGAGACGGTGTGCCAGCATAATAGTTAAGGGCATGCACTCGTCGGTCTCATCAGTGGCATAACCAAACATCAGTCCCTGGTCCCCTGAACCAGTGTTGTCATCACTGCGCCCGATGTGTACACCATTAGCAATCTCCGCACACTTTTGCTCCAGGGCCAGAAGAATATTACAGGTCTTGTAGTCAAAGCCCTTTCGTGAATCATCAAAACCAATTTTCTTAACAATATCACGCACAATTTGTTGATAATTAACTTGGGCCTTGGACGTAATCTCCCCACAGATCAGGATCATACCAGTTTTGGTACACGTTTCACAAGCAACTTTGGCGTCAGGGTCCTGGCTAAGATGGGCATCAAGCACTGCGTCGCTGATCTGATCGCAAATTTTGTCGGGGTGGCCTTCGCCTACGCTCTCACTGGTGAAGAGGAACGTCTCATGATCTCCATCCATGCTCTCAGCACACTATCCTGGGGAACGAAAATGTTACTTCTAAGTACTCTTGAATTTGGGACCAGGTTTCCTTGGCTAGATTTTAACTAAATAAAAATCCGTTATGTAAAGGAATATTATTAAAAACATTGACCTAATTGTGTGAAGAGAGAAAGAGAGAGAGAGAACGCAAACCTGGTCACGTGGAGAGAGAGCAACTGAGCAACTGTAAAGCAAGTGTGCAGCTGCTCTGTCTTATAACAAAACTGTGAGTCAAAAAAGAATATGGATCATTTATTTTATTTTGAAATGATTATAAACCATTAAAAAAAACCATTATTACTCATTCTAATTGGAAGAGTGAATGTATAATTTGGTAACCTGTAATCCTTAACTCTTTATGAACATAATAATTCCATCTGGTGAAAGGGATAATAATAATATTGTGTTAATAATTATAGAAGTATTTATTAGTCATATATAAAAATGTAATAGAAGGAACAATAAGATTTGAAATTCAATTCATATATTTCCAACCAGTCTCCAAGGTAAACAGCCTCTGTCAAATGGTAGATAAGATACATTATAAATCATCTTTATTATATGTTGTTAACAAAAAGCTGCTGTACGTGTGGACATTTGTATCCAAGATGTTTTTTCTCTATTATTAATTCTCTCCCGCAACCACCACATTCTCTTTTTTGGGGGGTTTCATAATGATTGAGATGACGATGATGTTCCCTAATAATACTTCTAATTTCTAGAAGAGTCTTGGGTATGAAGTATTCAATATGGTCTCCCTCAGCGCCTTCAGCTGCCAACACATCTGCGCGTTCATTTCCATAGATTCCAACATGGGAGGGAATCCACAGGAACTTGACAACTCTTCCCTGGTTGGTTAGTACCTTCACAACTCTCTTAATTTCAGCGACTATTGAAAGATTCTCGTCCCGATCTTTATTTAGGCTTTGCAGTGCTGCTCTCGAATCGGTGCAAATCACTGCACCAGTAGTATTCTGTTCAATAATATACCTTAACGCCATAGCAATGGCAGTTAACTCTGCTTGTGTTGAAGAGGTATAGTTCTCAATGCGCGCTTTTTCCTCATTTTTTGGTGGAAAAAATACATCATCCTTCTTAATTACCGTGTATGCTGCACCCGCCCGGCCATTAATAGGATTAGATGACCCATCAGTGAAGATTTGATCTAGTTCATCTCCAGCTTCATTATAAATTTCCTTAAGATACTTGTGGCTTATTTCTTTGGGTACCATGTTGGTTTTTTTCTTTACCATATCATTGATGATAATCCTGCACGAGTCATTCAGGGGATCCACCCAGGGAGGTAATCTTTCTACAGGCATGAGCTCACGAGCTTGTTGAAGTAGGTGAAGATCTTCAAGGTAGCCGACTGCTCTGTGATGCCATTTTTTGCTTCTCTTGTTTCCCCCTGAAAGTAGCACAGAGCTCAATTTTTTTTTAGCCATGTCATTATAATGGGGATCTCTGGCAATCCTAATTGCAAGCTTAGCATTCAGTTCCACAATTCTTTCTTTAATACTGGGAAGGGATAATAACTCTTTTTGTAGATTGGACATTTCAGCAGTTTTTTTCTTTGGAACTCCAAGAATGATTGAAATGGCTTCATCCTGTATGCTTTCTAGCCTATTCATATCACTTTGTGAATAAGTACATAAAACAGGTGCTGCGTTGTCAATGACGGAGCGTACATAGTTTGTGTACATCATTTTAAGTACAGCAATAGAGGCTCCATGGCCATCATTCCAAGTCATAGCTTTCAGTTTCAGTTCCCTGAGTCGACTTTTGCATGTTCCTATGATTTGATTGAGCTCCTCTTTCTTTCCCTTGTTTGAGCCGACGGTGACGCCAAGATACCGATAGTGGTCAACCCATTCAAGTGTTACACCATTAATTTGCAGTTCTTCATTTTCTCTCCGCTTGCGATGGGAGTATGCTTTTGTCTTGTTTGTGGAGAGAGTGAAACCGAGCTCAATACATTTCCTTCCAAGGAGTTCAATGGCCTGTTTTATTTTATCAAAGGTGGGAGCTTGTATTAGGACATCATCTGCATATCCCACTAGTTGTGTTCCTTCAGGAAAATCAATATTGGCAATTGCATTCATAAGTACATTGAATAGTGTAGGGCTTAAGACTCCTCCTTGGGGGGTCCCGAGTTCCATATTCATTGTTCTTGAGATTGCTCCATTGAAGTAGACCTTAGCTTTCCTCCCTGTGAGGTAGTCTTCAATCCATTTCATGAGTCTCCCCTTGACACCCATACATGCAAGCTCGTCCAGGATCGCAATTCCCTGGGCTTTGTCGAAGGCTCCTTTTATGTCAACAAATACAGAGTACCTAGCCGTGTCATTAACCAGGTAATTAATTATACAATTGGCTGTGCTCCGTCCTTTGACATATCCATTGACTCCTTCCCCAAACCTACCTATTTTGTGTAACAGTCGTTTTAGGATGATCTTTTCCAGCATCTTGCAAGTACATGACACGAGACTGATAGGTCTGTAATTGCCAGGGTCATTCGGTTTTGGTATGGGAACAATTTTGGCGTGTTTCCATTGTGTGGGCAGAACTCCATTTAGGAATGATTTGTTAAACAATAGGAGTAGTGGATTCCCAGGCACTTCACACAGTGCATTAAGTATGTCGTAGGTAATGCCATCCTCACCAGGTGCTGTAATTTTACCTCTCTTAACAGCCGCCCTTACTTCCTGGGCTGTGATAGGTTCTCCATATTCGTCCTCACTAGACTCTGCTCTCGCTATTCTAGTTCTTCTGTCATTCTGTAGCAGGAGCTGTTCCATGACGATTTCCGTTGAGAGGGAGGATGAGGATGCTGCCTTACTCCACATGTGAATTAATTCTTCAGCTTTACTCTGTGGATCTTTGCCTCGAGGCATTTTCTTCCGAGGGGGTCTTCGTCGAGGCGTACGGCGCTGAATTCTAAGACAACTTTCAATTTGGTGATTAAGGTCATCAACAAATGTATCAATATCTTCTGGGATTTGGTATTCCCTGAACCAGTCATTCATCCTGTCTATGAAGATTGGCTTCATATCTCGTCTGAGTGATAACCACCTTCTTTTATTTGACTCATTCTTTCTCAAATTGTTCATGTCGACAAAGGTAATCAGTGTGCCCGGTAGTCACAACATAAACTTTTGCCCAAGGTATATAATATGCTACTGACATCTGTGTCAAGTGAATTGAACAGGAGTACCTCCTCTTTTATATCCCTCTATAAATCAAAAAAAATATTTTTTTTAATTTGTTTTCTTTTATTAATCCAATTATCCTTTAATTATCGAACATTGTAATTTGTTAATTATATATTGTTTTGAATGGGAAAGATGCTTACATACATACATACATACATATCTCAAAGGCATAGATTAGTTTAGTAAAGTTACTACAAAAAATTCCATATAATAGTAGTAATTAGGTTACATTTGTATACTACAGGACTTTAGGACTTTCAGTTGTGTGGGCCTAGCTAGTTTGTTTCCCCTTAGCTGGCAGAATACCACCCCCCTGCAACAGCATTTATAGGATTCATGGGGCATAGATAAGACCAAGGAGTATGCTTACCTCTACAATTACAACAAAATGGAAATTTTTGTTTCTTTGTACACTCTTTAGAGTCATGTTTATTACCACAGTACTTACACCTGGGGTCGTACTGACATTTCAAAACCAAATGCCCCCAATAATAACACTTCAGGCATAATTTTGGCTTCTCTTGGTATTTTGAAACTTTTCTATAGCCTAGTCCTTGTACAAAAATTTTTTTAGGAGCCTCACCTTTTATTAAAGCTATAACCTGACTTTGTTTTTTATAATGAACAATGTTTCTCTTTACCCAAACAACACTGTCATTGTAAAGGAGATGATCGGGATCCAAGTAAGTTGGATATTTGAAAAGTATGACCTTTGTGAAAATACCTTCTTCTGGAACAACCATCACAATATTCTGAAAGCCATCTGTAGTTAAATGTTTAACTGCCTCTTCTGTTCCAACTGTGATATATGGCTGCTGAAGACCCTGACCCTCCTTGAACACTGGTTTAAAATCTGAATACTCCATAGCTAAACGTACAGTCCACACCATCTTTTCATTGAAGTTCAGTAGGCATGTTTTAGGAAATAACAACCGCCTCCTTAGGCAGACCGCCTCAGTCATTTCATTAACACATAAGTTACTCACTCTTATCACTGTAATCGTTGAGAATCACTAATTCACACTGTATATTTAGCTAGTTGTTTGATTACTACTACTACTACTAATTTCTGTTGATTCAAAAAAAAAAAAAGTTTGCGGCACAGGGGCATTTGGTATACTCAATGTCCTAAACTTCCTCTAACAAATTAGGAATAAATATTCGTTCACAAATTAGTTGTGAAATTCGATCTCTCTTTTTCACAATAAAATATACTTTAGAATAATTGAAGAGAACCACAGAAACATTTCACTATCAATGACACCATCCCTAACATCAATGTGATTAAAAACAAAAAACAAAAAAAAAGTAAGACCAGATCTTGGAGCTATTCTTCATAACAACCTTCTGGTACTTTTACTTGAATATCTATCTTGATTACACCTTTTCCTTGTGCTGGCACAGTAACATCGTAGGCAGCACTGAAGCAAAAGGTAGATTGTTAATTAAAATATATTAAAAATATATGTGGTAATTAAAATATATTTAAATCTAAATAAGTCATAAATTAAAAAAAAAAAAGTAAATTCCAACTATACCTGTACAAGTCATATCCAGCAGCTAGTGTAGATCCAAAATGAACATAATATATGCCAAGAAAATGTGGTGGTAATAGAAAAGAAGTTCAGGTAGGAGAGATATATATCTGTGTTTACTCTCACTCCGACAGAATTAATAATCTCATTAATATTTCTACTCCTTTTATATGTTCCTTGAGGTGCCAGTTACCACCAGAAACAAGTAAAAAAGTTGTTTAAAGATTTGGTCAATGTTCCAATACACTTTTTAGTTTTCAAAAAACGTCTGAAAATGAATGTCTGGAGTTATCAAATCTAAAGCTGATATATCTTTGGTAAACTGTTCCAACAAATGTTCATCCAGGCTGGTTATGCTTTTAAATACAGTTCCACATTCAAAACAAGTAAAAAAGTTGTTTAAAGATTTGGGACTGATTTGCTGTTTGTTTCCACATATATCATATTTTTTTTCACTATTTGTTTTCAAAGGCTGAATCATGTGTATTGATTTCAAATGTAGGGTCAAGTTATATTCATCCCTAAATCTATTCCCACACAATTGACATTTTAACCGTTTTACTCTGTGTGTTCCCATATGTCTAGTCAAGTCGCATTTTTTAAGGAATTTTTTTCTACATACGTCACATGAAAACCATTTTTCTCTAATGTGTTGTTTGTTTGTTTTTTCACATTCACTGCACTTTGGAGTTTTACCGGTATGAATTGTAAAAAGGATAGTCTTCTTTGTGTGAGTTGTGAAATGGACTGTTAGTGTTCTTATTGTACTATATTTTTTTCCACATACATCACATAAAAAAAAGTTGTTTGTTGTATGGGTTTTTGTTTGATCTGTTGTATGGGTTTTTGTTTGATCAAGTGACATCTCTAAGAGAATTATCTCACTTCCACCTGAAAATAAAATAAAATAAATTAATTTATATAATTATTCTGATTTATAATATATACATTGACTCTTATTACATTATAGTAATATGATATACTTTATTTTTATTACTTAATAATTAACTTTGTTATAATTAACTTTGTTATAATAGACTTAAGTAAATTATACAACATACGTATGGGGTTGGGGTTGAAGAAACATTAAATGTTGAATGTGCTTTTGATTGTGTGATTGTTGTTTTACTACTCAGAATGAAGTGTCCATGAAGTATGGCGAACCTGTAATGATTTGCATAGCCTGGCAAACTCTCTTATATACCAATCCAGTCAGACTGATACAGACTTGAGAGGTATTTTCATTATGTTTTTGTAATTATTTAACTGATCAATAACCATTTGAGAATATATTTCTCTCTCTCTCTCTCTCTCTCTCTCTCTCTCTCTCTCTCTCTCTCTCTCTCTCTCTCTCTCTCTCTCTCTCTCTCTCTCTCTCTCTCTCTCTCTCTCTTCTCTCTTTTTCTCCTACCCTATGTTATATATTTATATATTTACAATGAAGGGAAGAGAAGAGGATGGCTCACTGGGATGTGTTTTGTCAAAGAAAAACCCAGCACAATAACACTGCCTGAGTAGTAGGTGACTACCCTCAACAAGAAGAGCAAGGGTTTATTTAGACCTGCTCTCTCTCTCTCTCCAAGTGTTAGTTTAAAATATTATTTGTTTCTTCAAGTCAATCTTCATCTAACAAACAAGATGTGGGAAGTAAATCAATCAATGAAAATGAGATGATGTGTAAAATTCACAAAGTTTTGGCTTTGTTAATATTTATTATGTTGATATATTGGTGTTATAGTAATGGTCAGATGGATAATGAAGACATGATCAATATAATATAATGTTAAGACAAATTGTCCTAGTGTTAGGTGGTTACCTAACTTTTAAATAAAATGATACAACCAGTTTTTGCCCCCCCCCCTCTATACTACTAAATTTTATAAGATAGGAATTAAATAAAGGATATTTAATTTCTATATCTCTTTTATTCGCTCTAAATAAACCTTTTCTCTATGATCCTTGTCAAATATTCTTGCATCATTTAGAATTTTTGAAGTGTTCACACATCGCATCTTGAAACGATCCCGATCTGCAGCAGCTGTGTTCCACATTTTACCATCTATTCTAGCTTTCTGATAGGCATATGCCCATACATATAAATATCGTATCGTTATATGTGGATTAAATTGAACTTCCTTTTTCATTTTTTCTTTTCTCTCCTCCATTATCCTCTATTTGACAAGTACACGTTTAGGTTCAGGTCTGAAAAGAAAACATAAATAAAGAATCACACTCCCACGATGATTGATTGATTGAATACAGTTCCAACAACCAACACCCACAATACCACCAACATCACCATCATTTTATAATTATCTGAAAATGACCAAAAAAATAGGTCTTTGTATATTATAAGCTCAGAAATATATATATAATACAATGTTAAATAACAAGATTATGATTTTTTAATATAAATAATGTAAATGTCATATAATACCTTCAAGAGATGATTTGGAGGATTAGCTAAAGATGCGCGTTGGAGTAACTCTTAACCCAGCTTAGACCGACTTATCTCCTCTCCGTCCCTTATTAGAATGCACAAGATAGTGTGGGTATCTCTCTTACATCCTGTCATCATATACATTACAATAGACTTGCCCAGCTGATAAATGGACCGACTCAGCCGGATTTCCTTGAAAAATCTATATATGATTTGATTTACATACCTTATTTTTTAACTAATTATCTTTTTAGTAATAATATTTAAACAAGTTAGTATATCATGCTTTACAGTATTAAATCCTACATATAACAAAATAATCCCAATTTTATTAAACATTTTTTTTTTTAAAATCTCTGTTAATTTGTTCAATGTCTATATAATGAGTAGGACCTTGAATTTCTATACCTAATTGTAAATCTGAGAAATATATATCAATTTCAAATAGTTTGTTATTTTTTAATAGTCCTCTTTTGTTTATATCTACTTTGATATTATTATTTTTTTGTTTTTTTGTTAAATGATAAAATATAGATTTATATACACGATATTCTAATTTACTCTTAAATTTTCCCAAAGGAAAATTTCTATATTTTTTATTCATAGTTTTTTATATCCCATTTACAATAGATTTTTCTTTATAAGAAAAAATCACTTAAAAAAAATAAAAAAAAAAATATGTTACATTTTGAGTAAGAAAAAGACATAGGTGGGAATTTTGAATGTATATAATTGAAACCAAAAATGCATAATTTTCAAATAAATAACAACAGCGATGATTTACAAGAAGATGATGATGATGGGGGTTCTGGTAGGAGTTGTCACTGGTGTGTGTGTGTGGATAAAGTGTGAGTAGTGGTATCTATGATTTTCCCAAATTTCATCTTAATAATGTAAGATAGATACTTTTTTTTATGGTACTTGCACTTGGCTCTCCACCCCATCCTATCTGTGATTAATTTCGTGAAACTATTATAAATATACAGATAAAGAATATCTTTCTCTCATTCTATCACAGATTACAATGGATAAGCTGGTGCTTGCAGCAATGGCCTTAGTGGTGTTGTTCTTGGAGGCAGCAAGTTCTGGCGGCGGTGATGATGGCGCTCTTGGATGCACTGGTCCTGGCGGTAATGGTGATGCTCTTGGTAGTTCTGGTCCTGGCTGTGGTGGTGGTGGTGCTTTTTGAGGTTCTGGTTCTAGTAGTGGAAGTATTGTTCTTGAAGGTCCTGGTCCTGGTGGTGGTGGTCAAATTGCTTGAGGCCATATTAGGACAACCCCGGGGCCCAGCAACCCCTCGGTCCGGTCCGCAACCAGTCACCCTTTTTTTTCTTACAAACCCGTCATGAAAATGTTCATTCCTCTTACCAATCACACATATATCATATTGTCGAATATGGTAAAAAAACGACTAAGTTAGCTAACTAGCTAGTTAGGAATATAATTTCTAAACTGTATTAATATGGAGTATAATAATAAAAATTATTTATAGTTATGGATTTCATTAAATCACAATGATTCCTCCCTGGACAACAAACCATCCACCTATCCTTCTTCTTCCAGCACAAGCGTACTCCTGATTATACTTCCAAAAAACTTTCTTCTAACTTTTGAATACCCAATATAATATTAACTGTTTTAAGTGGATTCGCTCGAGATTTATCTGGGCGATGTCGGCAAACCTTTATAATGTTTCTGTTGTTATTTAACAACACCTCATATATCTCACCATCATGAAAATTTTCAAATGGTAATGATGGGGATATTGATGGTTTGGATATGCTTAATTCCCCTTGAAAGAAAATGTAATAAGGTGCTAAATCATTTCTAAAATGGGCTCGTAATACTTGTAATATATTCATCCTTTCTGCAGCATTAAAAGCCGTAGAGACAATGTCTATAATGGCAACTGGTCGATAATTATGTACCATAAAGGAAGATGAATTATTGTTTATAGAGTATAGATCAGTTTCTACTGTAAAAATGAAATCGATCAAAGAATGGAGAATATGTTGGGGTATTAAATGTGGATGTGATGTCGATAACATCAGAGGATTTGAAATAACAAAATGACTTGGGTAAAAACGTAAAATTCCATTATTACCATCCAACTTAGGGAATATATAAACAGGAGATTGATTCAAACTTTCAGACGGAGTTGGATGATGGGGAGTACTATCTTCATGAACATGTTGATACATACTAAGATTTAAAGGAAGTTGAGCTTCTAATCTCCAAGAAGTATACCAGTAAATTGAAGTTCCCGAAGGCGGTGATATTGTAGGTACACCCTCAGTATTCATTGTTAAAGCAGGTCCTGTCTCACTTTGTTGTAAATCTTCTGTTTCTAAAGTGAAAGGGAATATTTGGGTATGATCATTAGGAATGTATCGATGATATAGAACTGTTTTGGTTGAATAATCTAGGAGGTAAGTTGTTTTTATACAAAGATCACTTCCATCAAGAAAGCTAGCCATACCTACTAACATGCTTTCCCCACTGCTATCATCACTACTATTATGTTGTATATACTGGGCATCGTAAAAAGATTCCCCTTCATCACTAATATAAACAAATTCTAATGTGAGGGAATCTAAACGAAAAACCACTTTTTTGTCACGGAATTTCTTATATTGAATAAAATATCTATTCTGTTGTGGTTCAATAATTAGGCGATAGTCTCCAATCCGCATTTCTAAAACCCTAGAAATATATTGCATGGATAGTTCACCCAAGGGAGCTAAATGAGCTTGAATAAGTGGATGTGCAATATCCACATGACGCCGACATTCACGTTCTTCTACAAAATGAGTATTTTTACAAATTAAATTTTGGTCAGTATTCTGTCCTACCCTCATTATAGCCTCAAATGAAATAGAAATTTTATGAGGGGGTAGGTTACGATTAGTCTTGATACATGAATGTATAATTTCCGTAGCAGAATACAATTTACCATTGTTTTTAAACATCGAATATTTATGAGCTGCATAGGCCATTAAAATTTTATTTTGTAGAATTTCTCTACCATTTACAAAAATAGCATTTGCTAATATTTCATCGATTATTAAATTACATTTAACTTTCATTTTCGGGTTTAATTTTAATATCAATACAATTTTGAATTATCCAGTTATAGACTAGTATACTTGAATGTTTAAGACACTCTAACTGCCGTTTAATATCGTCGCTTGATGATTGATGTCTAAGAAAATATTCAAATAAAAAATATGGATAACTTTTAGAATTAACTAGCTTAGTTAAATCTTCACAGAGTTTTATTCCATAAACTTCTGTAATTATTTTATGTATTGTTTTCAAAAGGTATTTCAAAACGGTTGAATGGAAGGAATTGAAGAGTTTGATCATATCTACAGTTTCATCGTCCTTTAATATTGGTGGTAACTGTATTTTTTGTTTTTTGGGTGATTTTGATTGCATATGTTGATTTACAATACTATCCTTAATACGATTATATTCATTATGAAGAGAAAAAATGTTTAAAACTGCTTTCCCTAAAATTTCAATTTTAATTAATTCATCCTCTTCATTTGATAATATATGTTTTTTTTTTTTATCTTTCTTTTGGGTGATGGAACAGTTGACAATGGTACATTTTGACTTCTATTATAATAATAGTCTAATATATTATTAGTAACAGAATCCAGTAATGTATTTACAAATTTAGAGGGATCTTCTTTCATTTTTAAAACAATAAAATTACTATCCACATTTTTATCAGACCCAGAACCTAGATTACTTAATGGTTCAATCACCTCCTGAACTATGTCATCGACAAAGTCTTTACAAATTTGTTGACGTCGATTCATTGTTAAGTTTTATAAGACTAAAAAAAAAAAAGAATTAATCTCCTTTTATGCCCACTAAAAAAAAAATACTATAGAAATTTAGTTTTCTATTTACCATTCCAAATACAATTGTTTAGGACAAAATTCCAATAAAACCATGATATATATGTTCGTTGCCATTTATTTAAATTGTTACAATTGTATTCGACCAAACTGTCGAATTTTATATTGCTTACTAAAATACAATATAACTAGGATGTGGAATGAAATCAGTCTCTCTATTTTTTCAAACTCCTTCTCTCATATATTAAAAATATTTCTATCAATCTTAAAGTACTATACAAAACAGTATGTTATCATTCAAATAGCTATTGATTGAGGTGCTTATCAGAGTCAGTCTCTGAAAAATCTTCAAATCAAGTAATATGAAGAAAAACACCATAACTAAGTATTTACAATCACATATAGTTGGGAGAAGAGCGGCTTCTATGAAGTTCGGAAAGACTGTTGTTGGACTTTACATCTTTAACTTCATCTGTTCACCAATCCCTGAAAATTAAAATAATTAATTTATGATTTTTCAAGGATTTTCGTAAACCCATGAAACCAGGAACATTCATTTTTAATAGCTTAATTTTCAACAAATTTCAAATAATAAATATATTTTGATGTCCAAAACTAAAACTAAAATACAAATTACTTACCACAACCATTTCCTTCTGATAAACTTTCTGTGTCTGAATTCAATAATATCAGTGACGATGAATCTTCTTGGTTCTCTGGCGCAGGGAGAGGGTTGTACTTATCTGATTAATATTGCTGTTGTTTGATGCTTTAGGTAAGGTTGTGACGAGCTGAGATGTAAGGTTTTTGGATAATGAAGCTGTCGATTGAAGGTGAAGATCATCATCCTCCCATTTATGAGGGGTTGAAGGTGAGGCAGAATTGGTAGTTTTGTTAGAGATATATGGAGAAAGATTTTGACACCTTCCCTAGCCCTCACTCAATGATGATAACTTAGAAGATGAGAAAGAATATTTGCATTAAGCATCAAATAATAAACTTTAACTTTCCTCATCGTATCCCTTCTGCCTACCCACCACCCACACCATCCCTCCTGTCTGCAGCAAGTACACACTCGTTTGGGTTCTACCTAAATAATAAACTTTACTTTCCTCATTATATCCTTCCTACCTACCTACCACTCACACCATCCGTACACACACTCGTAGGTTCTACGTAACTTTTTTTATACTATAAAAAATAGGAAAACAATGACATTGGACACACTAAGTATACCACCCAATTTAATCCATGAAAACTCTATACGAACAAGAAAAAGAAATCTCACACAATCTTCATCACCATCAAGAGAAAATGAAGATCCATTAGAGACTGAAATTATAAGTGACCATCAAAATGCTGCAATAGAAACTGAAATTCCTTCTTTTAAAACAGAAATAAGATCATTAAAAGAAAAGAAAATAACTTCATACATAAATTATCAGATGGAAAAAATATTAATAATAACTATTTTTATTCTATTTTTAGTAAGTCTTTGGGAAAATAATTGGATTTTGGGAATAATTATTTTACTAACTATATTTTTGATTAAACCTATCCTTAGTAAAATAATAGCAGGATGGCTCATTGATATTTCGAATCGTAACGACTAAAAAAACAAAAAAAAAATACATAATTGTTTATAGGCCAAATTAAAATTAAATTGTTACACTTTTATTTTATTTACGTTTTAAGACTTTTGTTGTAATAAAAATCTCAACAAAATCTATTTACTATGTATTTCAATTCCAGGGATAAAAGATACTTACAATATATATTTTTTTTTATTAACTAAAATATAAATTACATTTCATTTTCATATAATTATTATATAATAATGATTAACACAAGAGGTATTTTCAATTATCGGCATCGACAATGGGCTTTACCTGGTGGAAACCTTAAACCCTGTCCTAAATGTTCGATCATTGATTCAGCCGATGCTGAATTAGAATTATTTCTTAGACACAGTCTCTACAATAAGCTTCAAATCGAAAATGATAGTTTTGAAAAGTTATTTAAAATTTACCCTGGCATAACATTTCATCTGAGTAATCAACCATATCTACTAAAATCCAAAAGTGATGAATCCCAATTTATAAAATATTATCTAGATCGCAAATTGGTACTAGGGGTAGGACTACAACTTCCTGAATGGGATAATGACAAGCGACTAGCAGATTATGCCAAGTATAATTTTGCAGTGCCTGTAATGAAAAGTGGTCAAATGTGGCAAATGTTGGTAGAAGATCCTGAGAGACCTATTGAATATGAACAATGGAAGTGCTGGCAAAGTAATCGGCTAATCCCCCCAAATACACATTTCCCGTTTAAATGTCTTATATGTGAAAACTTCCCCTTTGACGTTTATCCGGGCAATTTCATTGTGAGTGAATCTGTATGTTCCATCAAGTCGATAATATGGCCAGATCGTCGACGTCCTCATTTTAGCAGAAAAGAAAAAGCAGTTATTATTTATGAAGAATCTAAGATTAAAAAATGGCCTTTTCTCTCTTCCTATATAAACCAGGATATTAATAATTTAGGAAATATGGCAATCTTTACAACTGGTGAAATATTTATTAATTGTTTTCTAAATCTAGCTATACGCAAAGTAAATGCTACACTACTCCATAACAAGGTGGTTAAAATTTTGAAAGATCTTAACCATTCACTTTCTCAAGAAAATTTAACAGTTTTAATGGAATATTATCGATTAAAAAGGAGCGATGCTAACAAAAATAATCTTAAAATTTTGGAAAATTATACATCCAATCATAATAATAATAATAATAATAATAATAATAATAATATGAATGAAGGGAACAATGATATAAGATTAAAATTATCAGGACCACGAGTAGCTATGATTGCAATTAATCCTTTGAAAGTTAAAGCCACTGCTATTCGGTGTGGTCATATTGATGAGAGTATTACGCAAACAAAAATATTAAGCAATTCTGCAAGTATAAATACTTTAAATGAAAATAATGGTGGTAATTCATTTAATAATAGCGGGAATAATGAATGGAATAAAATTGGTCGGTTTAGTCGGAATTATTCATCTAATTCATATGCCAATATATGTCTGGTGGCATGTGGATTACAAAAATTATTGCCTAAAGATTCCAAAGCCAAAGAGCCTAAATCTATAATGGTAAGTGAGGTCGGTTTCATTGATTTACTCAATACACCTGATACTCCTCAACGATGTGGTATCATATTAGAAATGATACCTGATGTGATAATCGCCTCTACCAGCATGTGTAATTCACAACCTGATAAATTCTTATTTACATATCTCCCTCAACTAAGACAAGTGGGAAATCCTTCACAACTTGATCAGTTAGAATCTAAATATGTCTATATAATTATTCATAATAAACTGTTTAATTTCCCATTAGATTCGATCAAGAATGGTTCTGCAGCTCAACATTTTTTTCCTCATTTGCCTCTAGTTCAATGGGAATATGTTTGTTTATTTGGAGTAGACAATTTATACCGATTTGTTCAATATATTTTGAAATTAAATATCGCCTGTATAGAATTATTAGAATACAAAAAAAATCAACTGTGGATATGCACCAGTCTGCCACGTATGTCTTATAAAATTTTACCCAATGGCCAACTCTATACGTCTAAGGAAATAGACACTTTTCAAATGGAGGCTAATCCATTTTTTTATTTACCACCTCAAATGCAACCTCAGATTTTTCTCAGAAAAGAAAATAGTGATCTCAAAGAGGATTTTGAATTACTCTATATTGGTTATGACCGGGAAAAAATACCTAATATTATGGGGCCAAATGCTCGAGCGATTAGCCGTCCTAATGCTGCCCATCCCCCTCGAATTAGTAACAGTCTGCAATCGTATCGTCATTATGCTGGTATTTCTGTCAATACTCATTCTGTAGGTGAAATTCATCAAAAGACAGTTATTCATACATTATACACAACATCTCGAATGAGTAAACTTTTACCCATTCCTTGTCAAAATCCTATGGTGGCAGTAGTAAACTGGCACAATCCCGAAGACAGTATTACAGTAAAACAAGATAGTATAGACCGTGGGTTATTTTCAGGTGTTTCTTATGAAACATCAATTGTTCGATATAATTATGGATCAGGACAGAATGCACTACCAACTTTTTGTCAGACCTATTTTGATCAGCATACCCCACTTCAACGTGGTGTTCAGTTGGGAATTTTAAAAGGGGTTAATCCCAAGTGTCAAGAAGATAATAGTTTGCTTAATTTTACAAATGGAGAAATAGAATTCGTTCACATAGATGCCAATACTCTTGCTCTTATTTGGAATGGTAAAATTGGGGATTTAAAAGAGCCTATATATGACGATTCTGTTCCAGTATCCACAGGGACGAAGAATGGAAAAGGGAGTCGAAATGACTACCGAGTTACAGTAAATGATCCACACCACCCTTCCCTTGAACAGGCAACAACGGTTGAAGAAATCTCAATATTCTTTAGCTTTTAAAGAACATCATCCTAATTACATTACATTTAGGTACTTTAAAATAGATAGTGTAGATTTACCAGTACTACAAAGTTGGCGTTTTTCTCTGATAACAGTGTCACCATATATACCATCTTTAGGTGATAAGTTACAAACACCCACTTCACAAAAAGGTGTAATTGGGCGATTAGTTAGTGAACAGGATATGCCTTACATTAAATTAATGAGTCAGGGTGATATGTTTTCATCAAATGTACCCATTGATGTTTTAGTTAACCCTCATTCACTTAAAAGACAAGCTCCAGATTTATATTGCAATACCTTTGATAATTTGAATTACATGGATGCAGCTTTTACTCTCACTTTTGAAAATGTTATTGAACATCTACAGTGGGGTCGAAAAACTTGTACTGGAATCCTTATGAATCCCTATACGGGTGAACCATATTTAAATAGAGATAATGAGCCAGTTTTAGCTAGTTTATATGAAGGTTCTTATATGTGTGTTACCAATCACCGCGCAAATGCTACGATGCACACTTCACGAGCAGATGAAGTTGTATTTTCTGAACTGACCGGAGCACCAGTTCGAGGACGACGTGGTGGTCTTTCCACAGGACCCATGGAACTTGTATCATTCCGTAGTATAGGAGCTGCTCGAATTCATACAGAATTGACTCAAATACGCTCAGACATGAAACACATTGAATTGGAAACTATTCAAAATAATGAAACAGAAACAGAAAAAAATGAAAATGAAAGTGGAGTTATCTGTGGATCAAAATACCTTCAACGTTATCATGACGATTTAATGTTAGCAAATATTAACTTAGCATACAAATGTACATCCATGGTAAATATTGAAGAAATTTAAAAAAAAAAAATATATTGTTATTGTTAAATATGCTTGTTTAATAATATACATTCACCTAAGCCTTATTATTTATTAAACTGACTCTTTGCCACAGGGAAATAATTGTTGTGACACTAGTAAACTAGCTCTCTATAACTGCAGTGATTGGAAATCACCTCAGCCATAAAAAAAACTGGCTCTTTGCCACAAGGAAAAATAACTGCAGTGACTGGAAATCACCTCAGCCATAAAAAAAACTGGCTCTTTGCCACAAGGAAAAATAACTGCAGTGACTGGAAATCATCTCAGCTATAAAAACTGGCTCTTTGCCACAAGGAAAAATAACTGCAGTGACTGGAAATCATCTCAGCTATAAAAACTGGCTCTTTGCCTCAAGGACATAACCTGTGTTAGAATTGGAGTAAGTGAAGAATGTGTGTTATGCAATCGGTAAATAACTTTATTCTTCCTTCTTCTTCTTCTTCTTCCTCTTTTGCACTGGGGAAGCCGGCAGAGTGACTGACCAGAGAGACAGAATCATACGTTGCTGATAGAAACAGTCCTGTAAAACAGATAATAAGGCGTAAGTAAGGTTAATATTTTGTGTCTCTTATATATAAATTACCACTTGATTTGTGTTATCTTACTTAATGTGTCTAAGAATCTTGTCATAACTATTGACTTTAAATAAACTTTCAATTGGAGTATGTGTGTATATATGGATGACTGATCTTACCTGCAGCTGATTGTTGGTTCTGATGTCCAACAATGAGGTTATTATTAGCAGACATCTGGATGTAATCGGCAGTGTCCCCCTTGACCTTGACCTTGATCTTCTCGGGACCGACCATTGTGTCAGCCTCAACTCTCGTGGAAACTAGTAGACACAAGACTATTATCTTGAATACTTCCCCTTCCATACTCTTCTGTACATATACAAAACCCAGCACGAGATGCTGTCAGAGTAGCAGGCGCCGGCCCTGTCAAACGTGTATGAGCAGTATATTCTTATTATTCTACTGCAGATAATTAATTCTCTCAAATAGCGGGTGCTGTAGCTGTAGGAGAATGAGTTTTCTTGTAGGATGTTGGTTAGACTGCTGTGGTTTTGAACACTGTGGTGGCGACGACGGCGACACGCGCCATCTTATATACAGCGAGGTTACCTCAGCCAGACTCCAGGGCGTCCGGTTGTGAAGAACACTTTCCACTATCTTTTTGGTCGAGTTTTATATTAAACTAAGCTTAGGTTGACTTATTCAGCTTGTCTTATCAGCCATAATATTTATTATTTTTTTTAGATCAGGTGACCCAGAGTACATCATCAACATTAAGAAAGAAGTACCCCCTAATAAACTTCGGTCACACTTACTTCACACTACCATCCATGTTCACTGGTCCAGATCCTAAAAATCGTGTATATTATTACTCTTGTTAACTACTGATTTTAAATCTTCCACAACTCTTAGATTTTCAGGACCTTCAGTGAGTTTGAGTATATCAATCTCTTTATACAGTCTATTTCAGCATCACTACAAAAATTATACAATTACAGAATGCAAACTATAACTAATCCTCTGAGATGATAATATACCTTTATCTTATAAGATAAAACTATAAATTATATCCTTTTCCCCAATTTGAATTATATCATAATGAGTTGGGGATTACAGATTACTTTTCTCCCTGAACACCAATTATTCATCTACTAACTAGGATATAATTCAAAATTTAAAATAATATACAAACTATATTATAATGTTTTTGATGAAAAGATTTTTATCACATCAGTTGCTAAAAGAAGATAATTAAATTTTATTTTCACCACACATATATATATTTAAGGAATCTGATATAGATTTATGTCAATTATACTTTTGTATAAGAGGAGGCAGGTAAGTTCCAAGGCAATCATAATAGTCATGGTATCATCCAAAAAAAAACAACAACAAAAAATTGTCAAGAAAAAATGTATCCATAATGAGAAATTCTTCAGAGAAATAATTACAGACAAAGTGAAGAA
Organism: Procambarus clarkii; assembly: GCF_040958095.1. NCBI lineage: Eukaryota > Metazoa > Arthropoda > Malacostraca > Decapoda > Cambaridae > Procambarus > Procambarus clarkii. The sequence goes on along the minus strand of NC_091195.1, from coordinate 703,937 downwards.
AATAGTGGACATGCTTATTAATGTCCATGGTAAAGGAGATAAAATGATTTATAACCTCTTCAATTTAGATAGGTATTGGGAAAAAGTATCCATGGTTCCTTTAACCCAAAATACTTATGTAAACGCCTGTTTGTCTTACTTGAGAGATCCAGTGCACACATATGACGCTCTCATCAGAATGAATGTTTTATCTCATAATGAAAAAGGTGATTACATGTTTGGTCATCCAGTAATATTACATGATAATCATCTTGCTGGACGACAGCTTCTAATTAAACGTTCTCATGTGGATGTGATTATTGGGACTGTGACAACTGAACAAGGATTGCTAAATGGTATCTATAATACTGGGCCGATTACTTGCCAATCAGTCACATGTAGCTTCCGTGAATATCTGATAGCTAAAAAATTTTATAATAAATTTGTACAAAATTGTATTTAATAAATCAAATTATAAAAACTGAAATGTATTTTTGTTATGAAGGTATCCATCTCTTTATACAAAGTAGCTACATTCCAACATTCGGTTTCAGTATCCCCAAAATTTTATCCTTTTCCCCAGTTTGAAATATTTTCATAAACAGTTGAAGATTTTAGGTCAAAAAAAAAAAAATAATACATTCGCTATTATTCTAAGAAAAAAAATGCTTTATAATCATTTCTAAATAAATGGATCCATATTTTTGGCTGTGTTTGGCACAAGCCAGCCATTGTTCGTAAATTTCATATTCTCTTGTTCAGCTGACACAGTGTTGCATCTGCTCTAGGCAACCAGCTAGCTATGTCGCAACCTTATTATTTAGAACGGGAACTTTAGTTTAGGTGGACGTCACCATGAATTTAATGAATAGTTCAGATTGGAGAATTATCAATTACCACAATACCATCATTACAGCATTAGGCGATTTTTTTTTTAAGTAAAACGAAAGATATAATTAGTTAAACCTATTTCATTTGTTGTTTTATAAATCAAAGAGATATATATTTTTAATTTCATTTTTAATAACTCCTTTACTCTAAATTATTTCAGATTAAGAAAAATATACTTTAGTTACGTGACTAATTAAATTGCGACATATTGGACAGTTACTAAGTTGTAAAAGACACAATTCACAGACACAAAAATGTTGACAGGGTAAAATGAGAACACAACGTTCTTTATCTTGACAGATATTACAGCGTGTATTAATTAAATTCTTATCATGTTGACAATCGGATGAAACTGTGAGTTGTTGACGTCCTAAATTCTTTATAGTAAAGCTCAATATCTGATCACATTTGGGATCAGATATACAATAAGTAGTTGTATTAGGCTCATTATAAGTCCTGGTTAATGTTACTGTGTCATTATTCATTGAGGTTAAACATATATTTCCAACTTCATCTTTTTCGTTTTGATTATTTTCTTCTATGATTTTAATCCTTTTAAATTTTCTTTGGTTAAAATATAAATATCTTGTTATAAAAGCTATAGCTTGATCATATGATTTAAATGATCGTCCATAGAGTATTACTACATCTTTAAATACTCTTTTAATAATATCGCGTTTGTAACTTTTAGATAAAGTTACTAAAATATCTAATTTGTTCATCATTTGCATAATTATATCATTAGAAAATATTTTGGGGGGATATTTAGTGATTGTAGATGAACGTATATTTTTAATAAAATCAGGCCCTTTCATGATCAATATATAATAACATTATGTTGACCAACGCCCATGTTCTATCCATGGATCATGACCTTCTTTCCAATTTCGAAAATGCATATTGCAATAGAAACAGATTACTTCATCTCCAAGAGGTGTTTTTTTATAAAAAAAAACCCAGCTTGGGCTAACTCTTTTGGGCTGGGATGTTTTATTGAAAGTGGCCACGAGTCTTTGAAACTAGACAAGCGAACTCTAACCTCACTATATTTTTCATGATGTGGAGTTTTATGCGAGAGTATCCCCTTGGGTAATTTGTTTTTTTGATCTAATTCAAATTCCAAATCTTTATTATACTTAATATACTTAGGTTCTATGAGATAAGATGAAAATTCAATAGGAATATTACCTACTGGTTCGCCCTTCAAAAATGGACATTTAGGGCTTATTCTCCTATGAAATTCACTAAGTTTAATAGTGTTGTTATTTAAAATGAGTATTATATCTTCATTGAAATAATCGTCATCATTTAAAATATCATCCCAAGAATTTACATAGACATAACAAAATGCACAAGCGCATTCTATTCCTTTTTTCAGATAGAAGAAGCCATTAGTTACCAACTCTTTGGGCTTTGGGTTACTTACAGGCCAATTAATAAATGTTTCTAATCGCTCTTGCTCGTATTTTAAATCATTGTCTATACACAGCATCTTTTATACTGATTAATCCTTGTGTCTTTTCTTCTATATATCAACATAAAATATTTTTTTTTTTTACTGAATAGTTAAAATAGCTTTTATTTCATCACTAGTAGTTAAAAAATGTATTTTTAATTTGGTTGATTCTTTATTTTTTCTTAGTAAACCTACCTCCACATATGAATTTATATTAAATATATTTATTGGCAGAGGTTTATAATTATTATTATTATTATTATTATTATTATTATTATTATTATTATTATCATTATTATCTATTACATATATATTTGCTTGATTTACATTAGCTTCACTAAATAATTTTTGAACTAAAATACTCACACAAGCCATAATATTTTTCATATCTTGATTAAAAGGTGAGGAATATGATGATGGGGGAAAAATATAAAAAAAAATTATTGCTTATATCGATTAAATCTGGAATAGTTTGCCCAGATATATACTGCATATTAATATTTTTTTTATATACTATTAATGAAAATTGGTTCAACTAGAACCATACACACAAATCATGGTTAATCATCGACAAATGCATTCTTGTCTCACTTAATTCTGAAAGCATTTGTTTGTTGGAATCCTGGAGACTAGCATTTGTCTGTTGAATGGTCAACAGGTTAGAAGTTATTGTTTCATTTTCTTCTTGTAAGGTCTTAACATGTAAATCATTTTGTTGTTGTAAAGCCAGTATTTCATGAATATTATCAGAAGGGGACTTACGAATCACGTTCAAGATAATGTAATAAAAGCGTTGTACATTATTTGCATTCAAATCTTGCCTTATTTCCTTCTGGAATAATGTATATAGAATAGTAACGAATGCATAAACTTTTATAACTTCCTCATTCGTTCCTTTATGATCTTTTTCCAGGTCAACAATTCGTTTGGTTATATTTTCTTTAACTAAAACTATTGATGCCACCGCGTCTATTAACAATTTAGCAACATAATTAGGTTCGTCTAATTGACGTTTTAAATGATCATTTTCATTTACATAAGGTATTATTTGACGTTCATGTTCATATACTGTTTCATCGATAATATTAGTTTTAAATTTTTCTAATATTTGATTAAATAAATTTCTTTCTTCCTCGTTAGTAAAAATATTAAGAATATTATTATTTTGGCGTAGATTATTATTATTAATATAATTTAAACGGGAAATCCTATCTCTAATGTCCTTTTCACGTTCTTCGTGAATGTAATTATCACGTTCGGTATTTAACTGATGAATGAACTTATTTATTATTGCTTCAATTTGTGATTTTCCTGTTGCTTTCGATTGATTATCATCATTTAAAGGAAATATGCTTGAAAAACAATGAATTATATCGCTATTCGATAATGTAGGTTTTGTATAAAGTTGCTCTAATGTTTCAATATTATATTTATTTGCTTCATTTATATTCTTTAATAATGTATTATATTCATCATACTTTATTTTTTTAGAATTTTCACAATCTAGTAGTTTTTGTTGGCATTCTTGAACATAATTGTTTTGGGATACTAATAAATTATTATATTCTTTTTGGTCTGATTGTTTATCATAGTTGCATTTTTGTAAGGCTTGTTGGCATTCCAGAAATTGCATATTCTGGATCCTTATATCGTTTTCACATGTGGCTAATTTTAGTTGGTATTCCTTAAGAGACATTAAATTTATATTTATTTTCCTATTTAATTCTTCTTGTTGTTGACGACTTATACTAGTATTATTTGAATTTATTAAATCGGTTAGTTTTTCTTTTTCATCAGCTAAGTCTTTTATTTGTTTGTCTTTGTCTTCGGAGATATGTTGAAATTGTCTATCTTTCTCATCTAACATAATTGCATATTCTGTTTCATACTGTTTCTTTTCATTATCGTATTGGATTCTAAGCTTCATTTGATTATCTTGAAGAGTTGAATTTTCCTTCTTTAAATTCTCTATTTCATTTTCTTGGTCTCCTAATTTCTCTGTAAGCTGCACAATAGTAAGTTCTAAATCTCTCACATTTGTATTTAAATCTGTTATTGTGGCATCTTGATTTCCACATTTAATTTCTAATTCACTTTTTTCATTCTCACATTCATTACATTTTTTATTCAAAAGAGCTATTGTTTGTTTTTGTTGATTCTGACTCTTAAGAGGATATGTTTCGGTTATTAATTTAATATATCGATCAGAGATAGTAAACAAATGAAGCATTTTATTCAATAATAGAATTATTCTTTTATCATCATCATTCACAACAACAAAATTGTTAATAAGAGTTTTTATGAATATACGTTCTCTCAAACCCGAGGAACCATTGTCTGGGAATGTTATAGTATTCAAGATTATTTTAACAATTTCACTCCTTTTTTTTTAAATTATTGATTTAATATAATTCTACGATCAGGTGACAATTACCTGATTCTCATAGAAATTGTAGGGGACGATGATGGATTGAGAGAATTAATTGGAGGAGGAGGAGGAGATGGTGGGTGTGTTGAGTAAGTAGGAGGAGATAGTGGTTTCGGAAAAGGAACTTTTTTGGATGCTCCATTCCCTTATACCCCTTCTCAACATAGAAATTTGTTTCTCCTGTTCTTTAAACATTTCATACAAAACTGACAAATTTTGTTGAATAATATGGTTTTCATGTTTCAGCTTATTAATATTCAGCAATAGTTGCTGTTGTGTTCTGGGTCCTGCTAATTTCGGAGGCAATGGGTCCACTGGAACTGTAGCAGCGAAAGTGGATGTTCTGCCTGAGACACATACTAAAGACCTTGACAATTGCATGTCATCAAATTCATATGGTGCAACCATTATGAAAAACAGTATGTGCTCTCTTATTTTATATGATCAATTGTTATCCACTTCCCTAGAAAGAAACTTCCAACAGAAAAAGGGTGGTTGTAGACCAGTTGATGGACAGATTGGTTGGGTGGTTGTAGATCAGTTGACAGACAAGTTGGTTGATTGGCTTGACTAGTTTGTGGAATGGTTGTTTGCTTCTTCAGTTCCGCCAGAGATTGAATAGTACTGCTTGTTTGTTCACTTTCACTGTCTAGAAAGTTATATCAAGAGGTAGTATGTAGTGTAGTGTGCTTGGATTGCGACTCTACCACTAATTAATCTATAAACTGTGTTCTGCTGCAGGCTACCTTAGTGACGCTTTTATACTACCTTAAAGACAAAAAAAAAAAAATAGAAATATGTATTTTGAAAGGATACACACACACACATTGGTATAACTAAATTACAACTTTTCCTCATCTGAGATTATATCTGGGGAGAGGAATAATATTTCGTCAATAATAATTATAAGGTATTTATTATAGCAATAATAGGATTTGAAATTCATATATTTCCAGCCGGGTTGATAGATAGGATACATTATGTTATGTAAATGGTCTAAAATCATCCTTATTACTGTAGGTGTGGACATATTTTTGTATCCAAGTATTGCTCTCGAATCGTACATATCATATCATTATCACACATCTAAAACATTCTTTACTATGATATAATTGCTTTAATAGTATATTTTATCTCAGCTCTGCAAATTTGACATGTGGATATGTTTGATGCACATTTGAAACAAGTGCATATGTGATTACAAGGTAAAAACATTAACTCACTCTCATTCTCCATACAAATCTTACACTCAATCACTCTGTGTCTAATTGTACCTTCTGACTTTGGGAGAGTGGCAACTTGATCAGTTATTTTACCAAATAATGGTTGTGGGTTAGAATCACCAGACATTGGTGGGCTTGGGACAACATCAACTTCAGTCAATGTCAATTCATCAACGATTGTAGATTCTACTTCAGTTCCATCAGACATTGGTTGGCTTGGGACAACATCAACTTCAGCCAATGCCAATTCATCTACTATAGGCTGTATTAAAGTTGTAGATGATTCTACTTGTTGGTTTTGGTCAGAAGCCAACTCAGTTCCATCAGACATTGGTTGGCTTGGGACAACATCAACTTCAGCCAATGCCAATTCATCTACTATAGGCTGTATTAAAGTTGTAGATGATTCTACTTGTTGGTTTTGGTCAGAAGCCAACTCAGTTCCATCAGACATTGGTTGGCTTGGGACAACATCAACTTCAGCCAATGCCAATTCCATTAAAGTTGTAGATGATTCTACTTGTTGGTTTGTGTCAGAAGCCAACTCATTTCTATCAGACATGGGTGGGCTTGGGACAACATCAACTTCAGCCAATGCCAATTTATTTACTAGACATTTTCTAACTTCGTCTTCCATGTACTGCAAGACTGCTTCAATAAATGACCCAATGTCAAAGAAAGGTAACCCCTTCTCTTTGAGTTAATTATGATACGTTGTCATCACATGATCTTCCTGGAAACCCATTGAAATAAGGTGCTTAGTTATGTCTAGTTCCTTAATAAGTTTGGGTTGATCTTCATTGATATGGGTTATTGAAGGGTTTGTCTCATAAGGTGGCCTTTCCCCTTGAACCTGAAAAAAAAATAAAGTTAATGTTACAAATGGCTTTTATAAAGATTACAATAATAATAGTCAACCTTCATTTCAAGTTACTTAGCTGACATACCTGATCAATGAATTCTTTTCCTTTTATCAAGAAGAGGAAGGTACACTCTGGGTACCAGCGAGCATGTTCATCCCAAGGTATATCATCAGTTTCCCAGTTTCGAAGTCCATTCCCACAATGATAACAGCGCACATGATCACTTAAACCACAATAGAAGAATCCAGCTTCTGACAATTCAGTTGGTTTCTGTGTTACACGTTCAGGCCAATTGTTAAAGCTTGCTAGGCGACTTTCAAGTGTTAAGTAGTCTTTTCGCTTGGCAATGGTATGTTGGTGAACTCCATTGTCTGTCATAGGACTTAGACCACAGACATCTATTCCTTGTCTATAGGACAAATTTTTACTATTTCTCAGTGGAATGGAATAACCCTCGAATTTTTCATTAAATATCAGTGGAAAATTTCCCACTGGTTGGTTTCGAATGAATTGACAATGGGGAAAGTGCCGCTGATGTTCGCCTCTGGGAGTGTCTCCTCTTTCCCAGGAACCAACAATGCCTCGACAAAAGACACAAGCAACGTGGTCATTTGTTCGCAGATAGTAAAAGCCATCACGAGCCAAATCAGATTGTTCTAACCATTCAAGTGGCCAATCTATGTAGGTATTCAAACGTTCCTTTTCAAACCGTAAACTGTCATATGAATCAAACTTCTTAGAAATAGATCTTTTCACGTTCTGATTAAATGTGCATTCTGGTTTCTCTTTCTTATGTAAAGCAATGATTCTATTTTCATCTTGGTTTACGTTCGTGGCATCAATTTGAAAATGGCACATTGAACATTCTAAAAGATTTGCTTTATGAGTATAATAGAAACCCGCCTTTGCAAGTACATGACTGTTTACACTGAAGTTACAGTCCTTAAAAGTCTCCAAACGATTTTTTTCTTCTCTCATTGCTATGAAAACAAAATGTGAGTGTTGTATTAGACTGACTAGTTAGTGACTGAGAGAGGCATCTCTCTCTCTCTCTCTCTTATATAATACACAATCTCCCTCCCCCCCTCCTCCTCCTCCTCCTCCTCCTCCTCCTCTTCCTGTTGACTCATGGACTTAAAATTGGGACTATAGAGTTTATCAGCTGAAATCCTTTACCAGATCCCTTAGTAAAAAGCTGAAATAATGGTAAGAAAAATATAGGGAACCAAGTGGAAATTCTGTGATAAAAATAGAAATTTTAATTGTGGAAGTTTTACTACAATTTTTACACTACTACCTAACTACTTACTTATTTTTATTGATGAACACTTTATATATCATGTGTAAATCAATACAAACTCCAGTCTAAAAGATGTCATCCCTACCACAGGTGTTACTAGAAAACATATTTTAATTAATTGTCCCTAGTCCACTTCTCGACAGTAATGAAGACGGTAATTTGTCTCTATAGACTTCTAAAGATGATCTAGATGAAAATGTGTAACTGAGTTGGTTGTCTTCCCAATGCCTTCAGCTGTATAATAAAGTTAATGGTAACTAACCACCTAATTCTTCTTCTTCATCATCTTCAAAATTGTCGGTCAAATTTTTTTCAAAAAGAAACCTGCTCCATATTGTTGGAAATTGGGGCCTAATATCTTCCACAGCAATATGTTTTTTTTCTACTTTTTCATTTAGCCACTGTAGAAAACTTGTCCCCATTTCCTGAAAGTAATGATAATTATTTATTAGTGTTATAAATCCCTTATTTTTCAACCTAATTTTTCAAATAATTAATTTCTTAAGAGAGTCTTTTTATGAAAACAAAGTAGGTAGGTGCTTTACCCATCATACTCACCTTACATCTTTGTAAAATATAAATCGAGAACTTGAGCCATTTCTGAATTTCATTTAGTCGTAATTGAGTTAAGTGAATATTATTCTCTAAACTCCAATTTTGCTTGTTTTTTTTCTTGGATAAAAAACAATAAACTGCTTTTTCCCTCAAGGCTCTAAGTATTACATACCATCTTGTTTTTACTTTTATCATTCCAATTGTTTCTTCATTCTCATTTAAAAAATAAAAAACTTCACCTTCTTTGTAAAGATCACTTCGCACCTGTAAAAATAATTTAATAATATAGTTTCATAAAAGAAATTGTATTGAAAAATGTGACAATATAAATTGACACTTCCTTGTACAATAGACTTTTTGTTTGCCTACCTTATTCTGGTGTTTCACTACATCTTTAGCTTCAATTATTGAATAGGCAGGAGATGTAAAGCCTAATGCCGTAAACAGGTTGAGTGTGTAGTGTGGAGGTAATGCAAGAAGGCTAGTCTCTTCATATTCGTTGTACAATGGAGTAAAACAGATAACGTTGAGTTGATGCTTATCCAAGTGACTGAGGTTAACAATATGTTGGTTGTCAGGTTGAAGAAGCTCACACACAGCTGTACATTTAGTATAGTGTAAGATACTATATACCAAATGTCGATTCATAATATCCATATTATTCAATGTATCCCACAGTGATCTGGCCACAACTTTAGCAACAACATAACGTTCTCCATCATACCGCTCAATGTCTTCCCTTTCTCCAATTAACATATGAACACTTTTACTCCCAGTAATTAAAAAAAATTTACCATTAATGTATCTGCCACTGAAATGAGCTGATTCACCATTCACTTTAGTCATACAAACTACTTTAGAAGTAGTAGTACTGAGATCTTCTAAGCAATATTGTTTCCATAGATCATTTGTTTCCGGTTGTTTATCATCCTCATCACCAATACCACCAGTAAATTTTTTATTGGCAAAGATCACTAAATCAAACTGTCCCTTAAACTCCAAGAGTGTTACACCACGAGGAACATTTTTTCGAACTTCAGGTTCATTGTTGTAGATTGTGTCATCAGGGCCATAGCAGTTGACCTTTATATCATGAAGAATAGCAGGGTCGTCTTCAGGGGATAGGATTCCATGTGGGACATTTGCACTTATTCTTTTTATCTTCTTTTTTTCTTTCAATGTTTTTAAAAGATTTTCATACCTACAAACAAAAGAAAAAAAAAAATAAGAAGTAATAATTTATTGGGGTATGGATATTATAAAAATATATATATGATATATATTATTAACATATTATAATAATGATACTTACAATTCCGAAGACTTTAAACTGTTTTCAGCATAGCAAATCATCTTCTGAAATGATGCTCCAAATGTATCTGGAAGTTTTTCTTTCATCTTGTTTTGGTATATGTTATCAAGGGTCATCATTAACATATTTATAGAAAGTGGTGAATCCATAGTTGTTGTATATGTCAACAATTAAATAATATTAAATAGTTATCACTATGGATATATGCATGCTGCATCAGACCACTTAACACTGAGGTAATAATACTGGGCATAACGCTTTTATATACTTGAAGGCGATTTAACTCACCCCTCCCCCTCCTCCTCTTCCTCCTCCTCCTCATCCTCCTACTCCTCAAGTCAGAATTGAAAAGATAGATATAAAAGAATTCAACTGTCAGTTACAACCCTAGTCCTGTGCTGTATCTAGTGAGTCCACTTTGATAATATTATAATATAATAAGATAATATAATTATATTGACTTAGTTTGGGTAAGGTAGGGTCTTGTTTGGTCTTACTCTAATTATTAGTCCTGCATCACCTTATACTATCTTAGATAAAAATGTTGATTGATCAGTTAAGTTACATATGCCTTAACATATTTATTTTTTTTTTTTTTTACATTCACAGATTTGAAATAGATCACCATTATGACTGATATTAACGAGACAACAGCAAATTTTGAAAATGATAAGACTCTGAGTGAACCCAACCCTACAGGCAAAGCAATGAACCCCAACGAAATATGGGAAGCTGAATCTGTAAAGACTGAACCCAACCCTACTAACCCCAATGAAATATGGGAAATTGAATCTGTAAAGATTATGGTAATAAAACTTGAAGAAATACTACTAAAGTGGGGAATAAAATATGAATTATTCATGAGACAAAACAATGGAGTCAAGCTTGAAAATACCTATCAAGTGATTTTGATGTCGAAGGCCTCATCACAGGAAAAAATTGAAATAGACCATATTAAAGTAGTATTTCAAGATGATGGATTGGTTTTGTTTAATGGGTGTGATAACAACTTAAGTTACCACCTGAAAAAACACAAATATGTTGTGTGTGAGTATACCCTCATCCAATTAACTATCCGTAGTTTTTTTAAATATGAAGAAAAATTACCCACTACTTTGTACATACGAATTTTTAAAGATGAATGGGCATCCAGCCCAGCGTGGGATAACTCCAAACCCACCTTCACGTATCTAGACAGTCTTCACAATACCGACATATGACAACTTGTACTGACACTCACCGGAACTAGTGCCAGCCATACTGACATTATCATCTTACTTTTTAATTATACTACATCTGTTCCCATTCTGGGCTCACTTTTTATTTAGTGAAAAATTACAGTGAAATTAAAAGGTGCCCCCATTCCCCTACCTATGTACACTAGAATAATAAAGGCAAAATTAAAAAAAAATAAAGCAATATATTTTATAATTCATACACACTTTTATTTAGTGAAAATTACAGTGGAATTAAAAATGAAATGAGGCAGCCTTCAACTGTTCGAAAGTTTTTTTTTTTTTAATCAGCAATCTCCTGCCAGAGGTTTGTATTCTTCTTCTTCAGGTCGGTGATGTACCCACGTTAGTCACTATGTCAGTCACTGTGCGGAAGTTTTGAATAACATTGGCTGTTTGGTCCCATCATAAATTAATATGACTTCCAAGTGGTTGCACATATCAATTCCTCAAAAGAAAGGTGGGTTGTTTCAGCCTTCCAACTCTTTAATTTCATTTTTTAAATCATCAATCTCCTGCTTGAGGTCGGTGTAGTTCTGCTTCAGGTAAGTGATTATTTTTAATAACTCTTGCTCTATCATCTTCAATAGTGTGTTGTTCTGATTGATGTCGGTGTTGTTCTGCTTGATGTTGGTGATTATTTTGCTGATTAATTGTAACAACTCTTGGTCTGTCTTCAAAAGTATTGTCTCATTCTGCTTGATGATGTCGATATTATTCTGCTTGAGGTTGGTGTTGTTCAGCTTGATGTCGTGGATTATTTGTAACAACTCTTTCTCTATATTCAATATTAGTGTCTCCTCTTCCTCTTCCCAGCATAGTTTCAAGTTTTTTTTCAGCGTATCTTTCTCCATCCTGGGGTTCATCTGAGGAGAGAGCATCTCGGACAACTTTTTCTTTGGAAGAGCAGCGAAGCTGGCCATCAGTGGATGTAATATAAGAGTGAGAGTGGTCGGCGGCAACGAATATTTATATATATGGCTCAACTGACACAGTACTGCTCCAGGCAACCAGCTATTACATTACTAGGTGGACTTCGCCGCCATGAGTTTGATCACAAGGTTTTCAACACTTTATCTAAAATATCACTTTTAAAAATGTTGACTTCAACCTTCAACGGTCCAAAATTTTTTTATTAAATCAGTATTCTTCTGCTTGAGGTTGGTGGTGTTCATCGTTTTTTCTAATCAATATTCTTTGGATTGAGGTGTATTGATGTTCTCTCTGTGACATCAATAAGCATTGTTTCAATTTTTTTTTTCAGCGCAGCTTCTTTACCTTAACTTGTGGGCGACAGAAAGTTAATGAAATTGGGGAGTATGACTGCTACGGGATGTCCCACTCACGGATGCGATCCCACTATTGCTCGACACCGGTGCTTTTGGCTGCTGGGTTGAAGAAGTTACGTAAAAAAGTGAATTTGAATTAAAAATTGCCCAAATACTAGAAAAAGGTTGGGGCCTGGGAGCCTTTTGGAAAAATTTGGGTTGGGGTAGGATAATAAAATAAATTAATTTGTGGAAATAATATAATATATTCAGTATCTCATTCTTTTACCTTTTTTTACCCCAATTATTTATTTAGAGTGACTAACAACTACTATTTTCTGATTGAACTGTCCATTCATGCTTATTTTGTAAAAGTATTTTCTTGGGGAAATAAGCCACTACAATGCAGCCAACAACATTCAGAAACCGGTTTCAAGGTTCTGTTATACAGGCATTCCTCATTTTTTTCTCCAGTCTGTGTGATTTTATCCATGATGGCTTCTATCTTCCATTTAGTGTCTGTCACTTCGACATCTCTTTTTGGGAAGTTGCGGAGCTGTGTAGTAGCAAATAACAAAGACATTAATATATTCTCTACCGAATAAATTTTAACAGAGCATAGGAATTCACAGATAAAAAAAAAAAAAACTTTTAATCACAAAAAAATAAATAACGTACAACTGAAATTAATCCTCCTATTAGTAAAGTTAATTACAAATACATACCTGTGCCTGTTGTTGTTTCCTGACCGAAGACACGTTCCTCCACATTCTCCTGCTTCTCCCATTCCTCCCCTGACTTGGTGTCATCATCTCCATCTGAAGACCATGGCCATTTGATTTTTCTAGAATCAAGCTTCCTTAGTGCCTTTTCTTTCTTCTTCATCTTTCTCTTTATGGCCTTATTTAGTACCAAGCCCTTTAGTTTGTCAATCAACCAGGTCACTTTCGAATGTGTCTGAGGACGACGATAAGGACGACGATGAGGACGACGATAAAGACGATAATGAGGAAGAAGATGAAGAAGATGACCTTGCTTTTACCGTTGATTCAACCAAACAAGACATTTGCTCAAGTAAGACAGATGCAGCTTGACCTCTTTCAGCTTGTTCTTTTGCTTCCCCAGAAGAGTTAGTAGTTGTCTCGAAACCCTTCATCAGTTCGGAAACAAGGGGTGGGGGAGGATAGAGGGAGGAAAGAACGAATAACAATAAATTAAAATTATTATTATAATTGTATTTTACTGTAGTATAATGAATAAAAAATCAATCTCTAAATGTTAATTTACCTGAAAGAGACAAATAATTACAAGTCAATCATTTTACACTATACTCTCTTTATATGTTTCCAAATGGCTTAGGAAGTGGTATATTCTGACTTGTTCCTTCAGCTTCGGCTGTACCTGATCATTGCACACATAAGTAGTTAATATAGGCACTATAACAATAAGAAATACGAGTGTGTGGTTTTTTTTATGATTTGATTCATAAACTGAACTGGTAAGGAATTGATTATTGAAGCTTGTTGTTATGTAATTCTTGATGGACTAGATGACTGCATATGGATCAATAGTTAAACTGTAATGACGCCCGCCACTACCCTACTGAATGATAAACTGCTTAATTTCAGTAGACTGTACACCTGACACTGGAGCTGGAGAGAGAGCAAGGGTTTGTGACTCTTAAATAGGCAGAAATTCTCCTTTTATACCACTATCCCATCCCCCTCCCTCCACCATAGGTTGCTGAATCAATACAAGTTATTTTCATTAATATTTTCTATATTTTTATTAATATAGGCCGATTACTAAATTCTAATTCAGATTATTTTGTTAGATCATAAACACATAATTTAATGGATAAGTAGTATATAATCAAAGGCTGAATGTTTTCTTAAAATCTTTCTATTCTCTTTCCCTCTTTTTTTGGAGTTGAGTTAATTTGCCTACTCCCCGACCTGCTACTCCTTTTTTAATTTTTTTATTATTATCCCCCCCCCCCAAAAAAAAAAGTCCTTTTTATCATCCTTCTTTTCGTCTAGCATTATTACATCCTCTTCTATTTCCTTTTCAACCTCCTTCTTTTCTTCTAGCACTATTGAACTAGTGTCATTTATTGGTTTAATATCCTCATTCTTTACCTTCAACTGATGAACTGGTGTCATTTATTGGATTAATATCAACTTCCTCTTCCAATTGCTTTCCATCTGTTCCTCTCCTATTCATGAACTGTTTTCCTCTTTGATTCTTTTTCAGAGTCAATATTTCATTTTTTCGTCTGTCTTGGGTATTTAATTTTGATCGTTGTTTGGCATCTTTTTGTTTTGTCCCCGAATCTGTTGTTTTATATGTTTTTGATGTTTTTGTTGTTTCCTGTGATGAAACTTTCTGAGAGGAAATTGTTTTTAAAATGATTTCATCGCCGATTACATTTAAATACTTCTTTATTATTTGTGTTTCAATAAACCATTTCTTTTCTTGTTCAATATCATCACTGTTCAATAATGTAAGTAATTTTAAATTGTTATCCTTGTTATCAATAGACACTATTTGGTTTTTGTAAATTTCATCGTCGTTAATGTTAATTTTTTCTCCAATCAATGTTAAACCCTTAATATTATATATAATGGGAAAAACAGAAGGGGTTTTAATAGCTTTCTTTATATTTTGGGAGTTTAATAAAGCTGTTTTCATAGTATCGATGTCATATAGGTTTTGTGAAAAATATAGGTTTAATTGAATAGAAGGCATAAGAATTTTATCGTTTATTACCGTAACAAGATTTTTATAGAACTGGGCGCAGAATATAAATTTAGAAATATGATTCGAAAGAGAATAGAATAATTGTTTCATTTCATTTTTGGCAACACTATTCCTACAAAATATTTCTTTTACTTTAATCTGATCGAATGCTAATAACAAATATTTTTTTCGGCACTTCTCTGATAGGTAAGCATCGAGTTCATTAATAATAGTTCTGATAATAGAAGTGAACTTTTCTACTAGAGTTTCATCATAGTCAGAAGAAACGTCAATTGTATTAATCATCGACAAATGTATTTTCGATTCTTTTAATTCAGAAGCCATGACTAACATTTTAGAATTCATTTCTTTATTTGTTTGTTTTAATATCGAATTTTCTGATTCCTGCATTTGTTGAATGGCTAATATTTTAGAAGTATCACCATATGATTTGTGAATCACTTGCAAGATAATTACATAAAAGTGTTTTATATTTCGTATGCTAAAATCTTTTTTAAGTTCGTTCTGATAAATTGTATATATAATTGTAATAAAAGTATATACCTTTATAACTTCATAATTTGTTTCTTTTGTATATTTGTATAAATCCGCAAGTTGTTCTATTATCTTTTCTTTAACTAAATCCATAGATGCAAGTTCATCTACTAACATTTTAGCCAAATAATTTGGTTCTTGTAACTGACGCTTTAAAACAACATTTAAATCAACATAAGGCATTAATTCTTTTTTGTGTTTTTCTACTATTTCATCAGTAATATTAGTTTTGAAACTATTTAGTATATGATTAAATAACCCTCTTTCTTCCTCGTTAGTAAATAATATATTTGCTATATTTTCCGGTTGTAGATCATTATTATTATAATTACTATTGTTAATAATGTCATTTAACTTAGCCATTCTATTTATGTGTTCTTGTTGAATATAATTCTTGTGTTCTGTATTAAAATGATCAATAATCTTTATTATTATTTCTTCAATTAGTTTATTTTTTTCACTTGAATAACTATTATTTATAAACAATATATTTGAAAAACATTCAGTTATATCATCATTTGATAATATAGATTTTTTTTTTAAATTATTAAATAATGTATTATTAGAATTATTTATTGTGTTTATATTCGCCAATAATTCATTATATTTATTTAGCATTTGATCCTGAAGTTGTTTATAAGTTTCTTCTGCTTGTTGATGTCTCTCAAGTTCTTTTGTTTTGAGTGATAATAACTCCTTATATTGCCGTTGATGGGCTTGTTTTTGTTCCTCAAGTTGTTTCATATAGGTTTTTTCTAGTTCATGTTTTTCGTAGTTACATTTCTCAAGTTCATTTTTGTAAGTTTCTTCTAGTTGATGTTTTTCATTAATATGTCTATAACTTTGAGTTAATTCTTCATTTATTCTATTTATTTCTTGTTTTTGTTCAGATAATTGTGTGGTACATAGTTGTAGGTTTTTATTGAGTTCAACGTTTTTAGATTTTATTTCAGTATTATTTGAATTAATTAGAATATTTAACTGTTTAATTTGATAATCTAATTCTGTTATTTGTTTGTCTTTTTCAGTTAGTTGTTTATCTTTTTCTATATTTCTATTATCTAATTCTTTTATTTGTTTGTCTTTTTCCTCAATTTTATCTTCACATTCATTTAATTGATCTAAATTAAATATTTGGGTTTTCAATTCTTCTTCATATTTATTGTTTTCAATTTCTAAATTGTTTATTATATTTTTTTGTTTTTCTATTTCAGTTGTAAACTTGTCAACTTGTTTATTTAAATCGAGTATTTTGCGTTCTTTTTCTGCTATCACAGTCTCTAGGAATTTTTTTTCCATATTACACTCATCATATTGTTTATTTAATAAAGCTATGGTTTCCTTTTGTTGATATTGACTTTTAATAAGAGGATATGTTTTAGTTATTAATTTTATGTATCGATCAGATAGATCGAATAAATGAAACAATTTATTTAGTAATATGATTGTTCTTGTTTCATCATCATCTTTAGCAGAAACATTGTTTAAATAAGTTTTTATATTTATACGTTCTCTTAAACCTGAGGTCCCATCCTCAGGGAAATGTACCATACTCAAGATTGTTTTAACATTTTCACTCATTTTTTATGGGATGAGAAAAAATACCTATTTTGAAGTCCAATGTTAATTTTATCTTATTGAAATGAAATGAAACGCACATTATTTTGAATAGGACATTCAATGTTGATTTTTCAGCATTCAAAATAATTATTTCTTGCATTGAATACAGGATACCATAATTTTACATTCTCTCGAATATTACGTTTCTGGACTCATAATCGGAAACCATATCAGGGATGAGTCCTGATCTTCCTCCTGTTTCATGTTCTTCTTCCGAGATTTCCACATAGATATTAAATTTAATGTTAGCAAAGGTTTCTGAGGAATTAATGTTCTTAGCCACCATTTTACATTCCACCTCATTATTACCATCTTGAAGTTCAAGTTTCATTACCACAAATGGTGGTAATGAATTTTCTTTAATTGGAAAATCATACTTAGAGAATCCCTGAATAAATATATCTTGACTTGCCGCATGCGTACATGATATCCACAATTTGTCCATGTCGAATTTTTTTCTTTTATTATGTGATTTGGTCCGTACTGCATTTATATGGTTTTGTAATTTAACATCTTGTATTTCACTTTGATCTGTATAAACATTAGGGTTTCAAATCATTAATATTCCAAGGAAATATTAAAATAATTGGATTTTTGGTATAATATCCCTTGTCGTAATCAGAATTTTGCCATACATAATTTGTGTTATTTGAGACAATATTATTATCTAAATATCTGTGGATTTTATTGTAATTTAAAAGGAAGTTATTAAAAGGCTTAATGATTGTATTCTCACTTTCGATTCTATTATTAGGATTATACGAAATTGGTGGTTTAGGAATAATTACGAGACCTTTATAGGTATTTATATCTCTGATAAACGGGGAGAATAATGATTCCAACTTTGAGATGATTATATTAGATTCTTCAGAGGACTCTGTTGTTGTTGTTGTTGAACTGATGGTGGATGGTAATGTTGTTTCTTGAAGTACTTCAGAGGACGTTGTTGTTGTTGTTGGACTGATGGTGGTTTGTAATGTTTCAGATAATTTTGTTATTGTTGGACTGATGGTGGATTGTAATGTTGTTTCATGAATCGGATCATGTCTGATAGCCTTACTGACATTGATACGTTTTCCGCGTAAATAAATAATTATTATAACGACTATAATTAGGATTATAGCAACTAAAATTCTTATTAACCCCATTGCTACTTTTTTTCTTTTTTTCCTATTGTTTTTTAGTTATAATAAATTCATAAAAAAAATTATTTTAACAGAATATCAAACATATGCTGGTTTGAACCCCAAAAAGCATTGATTAACGGTTATACTTATAATTTTTGAACAATAAGTTTTACAATTAGACCAGCAGGTATTGTTATTATAAATAAAGCTATGAACAATAAACTAAACTATATCATCTGATAATATTAAACTATACTTATATACATTTGTTTCTTTAAAAAAATAGAGGTTTAATAATAATGGAAAATTGTTTTTTATTAGCTTTTAATTATATACAAACTTTTTCTGAATCGAATGGATATGTCCATAAACGATATATCCTATACGAAGCCTCTGCTTCAGTAGTAAATATGGCTAATGGTTATTGTTATGTAGATAAATCGGTCTTTCATTTCCCCTTCAAATGCATTAATAGGTATCTAGATATAAATACAAAAACGAACAAAGATGAAATAACAGATGAAGAATTAAACCAAAATCAAGAAGAATTAAATAACTTAAGCGAATGTCTAGAAACTCTGGTGTCAGAATATGATATAAAATATGTCTGGGTCTATGGAAATAATCAAATCTTATTCCAATTACCTGTTTTACAAAATCTGGCAGTCTTCGATATCCGAAATAAGAACATCCACACATTAGAGACAAAATAACAATAAATAAATCTTTTAATGAATATCGAAATGTATTATACCTGTCGGGGTAATATTTATACATTTCCACCAGTTTTACATAGTATTACAAATCTTTGTCATTTACTCGCCCAAAATTTGATTAATGGATACCAGGATTCCACAAAGAGTATTACCTTCTATACCACAAATAAAAACAGCAATAATGATCTACAGTGTAATTTTCATTTAGAAGGTGAGAGTAGTTCAACTTGTGCTTGTCTGTTGAATGAAATAAACCGCCTTACTCTTATGTTCATATCGGCTAGTCAAGAGCTATATACGACAGAATATAAAGATTACATTAATAGTAATCATAGGGATAAGGAACGAATGTGCCAATATATGGCTGAACGTGAAGTCGAATACAAACTGCAAGCGCTGTTGCTCAGTATGGTTTGGCCCGAGAAAATACATTGGCAATGTAGGAGAAACATAAATGGAATGGATGTAGGCGTAACAATTCTAAACTGTCTTGTTAAAAATAAATATAACTGGATTCAATGGGAGGTTAGGAATTTTAACAAACACGTAATGAAGCAAACAAGGGTGAATCATCAAGATTCATATATCATAGCAAATATTCTGATCTTTTTAGGGTATGAAGAAACACATAATATATGTAAACTACCATAACAACAATCCTAAAACATTTCATGTTAAGAAGATAATAAAACTAAATTATTTTCAAATGCATGACTTAGGAAAGAACCTGGGACATTGTTTAGCTTAACAATATGAAAGATGCAAGAATAAGGATTTTTTTTTTTCAATGGTCACAAAGGGTTGACATGTTTCATTCCATATTAATTCCACTGTAATTTTCATTAAATAAAAGTGTGCATGTTTTTATTTGTTTAAATTTTGCCTTGGTAATTATTATTCAGTGTATTCAGTGTAGGTTATCGAAAGGGCAGGACTGTATGGGACATATGTTGTTTTCGTTGTGTTTGTGAATTGCCTAGATAAGCTAGATAGTAATAAGTACCACATAAAAGTCCCGGTTCTGACTAATAGCTGGTTGCCGGAAGCACTGTGTTAGCTGAGCCACATATATAAATATCCGTGGCCACTCTCACTACATCCACTAACGGACGGCCATCCAGCCAGCCCACCACACACGCTTTGCTGCCCTTCCAAGAAAAAGTTGTACGAAGATGCTTTCCCAGATTAACCCTAGGCAGAGACAAGCTGAGTTGATTAAAAAATTGAAAAGAATGGAAACACACTTGAAGAAGAAAAAGAAAGAGTTGATTTACCTCAAGAATGAGAATAAGATGTTAACACAGAAGAATGTTGTTATCTACCAGAAGTTTCCACCAACCAACAAGAGAGTGAACTAGAAAATAGAATATATAAGGGAGGAAGAAAAAGAAAGAGTTGATTTACCTCAAGAACGAGAATAAGATGTTAACACAGAAGAATGAATTTTCCACCAACCAACAAGAGAGTGAACTAGTACCTCAAGAACGAGCGTAAGATGTTAACACAGAAGATGCCACCAACCAACAAGAGAGTGAACTAGAAAATAGAATATCCACTATTATTAAAGTGTTTATAATAATAATAATAATAATAATTTTTATTTGGGGGAACATTGTTGAAAAAACAGAGAATGTGCAGTGACTTAATGTCTAACATATTCAGGGATTTGGGTACCGAGTGATGTCTGGGGCCAGAATTGGATATTGTCCTAATAGCAGCTTTGTGTTGAGTAATTAGAGGACGTAAGTGATTTAGAGTCCCAAGCACAAATACCATAGTTGAGATATGGATAGATAAGGGAGTAATAGAGAGTCACCAGGGCAGTAAGGTACATACATAAAGAGATTTACAAAGTTTGTTGGCTTTATAGATAGAGCTAGTACATACAATGCCTAAAGCCACTATTACGCAAAGCGTTTCGGGCAGGAAAAACATTAATGACTACAGCTTAAAACTAATGGGTAAAAAGAAAAGATGTGATGAGTATTGCCAAACAGAATATAGAAAGTTTTGTCAATGTTAAGGGGAACAGGCGTTACTCTCGCTTTTTTTAGAATATCTGGAAAGGTTTGGAGTTCAAGTGACTTGGGCTAAAGATCTAATAGGCTTTAGGTACAGAGACTGGGGATAGTTCCCTGTAAGATAGTCCTTAATGTCAGTACTGGAAGATGAAATATCATTAGCAAGGGATGAACCAATGGAAGAGAAGAACCTATTGAACTCAATAGCAGAATCAGAGGCTGAAAGCTGAGTGTGTGTGTGTGTGTGTGCCAGATTTAACCTTGTTTGTGTTAATATGCTATAAAATTTGTGTGAAGATGCTCTGGGAAAATGAAGGAAATCAACCATTCCAATAAATATATTTTTCTAACTACATACATAAATACAACATAAAATTGTGTAGTGAGTACAATAGGGCATGAATGATAGATACTACTACTAACCTTAAATATGGCACGATCCAAGTTTAATTAATAAAGCTTAGGTAGGGGAAAATCAACAGAGGTGGTCACAGCAATAATAACAATTGAGTTGGCCCACCCACATCGGGTGGCCCTGGATGAATTATTAAATAATTAATCATCAGTAGGGGGCCATTTCTTGATATATATTTAGTAAAAATGTAAGATCCTCAATGAAAGCATTATCTAATTGAGACTTACTAATAGACTCTTGGTAGAAGATAGCATCTGCTATGTCTTCATGCCTGCAAAAATAGGCTGCCGAGTGCAAATGATGAGGATAATTTGAAGAATAATGACGTGCTAAATGTAAGTGTTCATTATACCTTTTACTGGGTATCAGGTAAAAAGGACAATTTCGACATTGACAAGCATTACCCAACAGCCCTACATTTGGTCGGTATTTCTTATACACTTCTTCAAAAGTATCATTTGTTACCTGAACTCCTCGTCCAGAAGCCTCTATTAGGATTTGTGACCTTGTCATGGGGCGCACAATTTCTCTGTGTGTTGATAAATATTCCTGCAACCACAAATCCTTTTTATGTTGAACAATTATATTTTCAAACTCCTTGTAAATATTGAGACAATTCTCCTGGTGAACCCGCTGAGTCACTAAAGCTTGGACGTTATCACTAACATTTGAAGTTAGCCGTTCACGAGAGTCTCTATACTGTAGGGCATGTGCAGTATAAATAAACACGTTGTGTTCATTAAACATATTGTCAATAACGTCTTCCTTTAGACCAACTTCTTTAGCAAAAATTCGCAATGAAAACCAAGATATATCTCCAGCCAGAAAAACATCCCGTAGCTTCTCTACCTTTTTCATATCCACAGCTATGGGGATCTGTTTTAACTTTTCCTTAATATTTTGCATGTCCTCGTCTTTAAAATGTTTTCTGGCTGTCTTCTCAACCTCTTCTAAGGTATAAAAATCCTTAAGGGTTAGGTTTTCTGATGTCGCAATGTAGTTCTTCACCCATTCTTCTTTAAGCTTTTCATCAACAAGTGTTTTGGCAAAGAAATCAGTGAAGGGTGTGGAATTCTTTTCCTGTTTCTTATATTTAGAAAGGCAACGACCAATGTATTCTAAGAGAATCATCCTCACAACTTTGATAACAACTTTATCCTCTAGAGGAGTCTCATCACTTCGTTGATGTAAGTAAAGTATAAACATAGGTTTAATTAGTGACTCACATTTTATGGGTTTTTCCCCCAAATTTGTTTCAAAACTCTCTGTCATGAGTGCTTGGGCCGTGTCATTGATAAGCACTTGCCAATATTTCTTAAAACTTGGTCGGTGGAGATACCCCGATGTTGCTGTTGCTTCTATGTGTGCAATACGCAATCGCACAAACTCGGGCCTAGGCTGAGTTGGGTTTTCAAACAGAATCCTCATCCAGGTCACTCCTAAAGCTGCCATGTGAATGTCAAAATCAATAATGTATGGATTTTTTGTGATTGCATAAGTCGCACACATTGTGTAGAGTCTTGTACCCGTTAATGGGGCCATAATTTGGGAAGCATCTTGAGAAAAGATCGGGATTATGGCATTAAAGTTATTATCAGATACCAACTCCACTACTTTGCTCTTTTCTATGGCAACCTGGCTCATGATAGTATATGGCCATTTCAGTATACTTCTAACACTATATGACCATGGATTGATTGTTACAGAGTTACTATGTGGAGTATATACGGGAATGCCAGAGATCGTAAACAGTTTTAAAAACTCATATTTATTATTACTATTCAACATCGTGGGGAAATCTCGATCTTGCAAGTCAGATATAGTGGAGGTCATTGTTACTTGACAATAATCATCTGGATCATTTTTAATGCGCATTATCAACTTTTTTTGTTCTTCATAAATCTCCATGAACATTTTACAATCATTTCTATAATCTTCATCTGAATGACCTTTCATCTGAAGACATTTAGTTTCATATTTTCCACCTCTTACTGTTGTACTCAGAATAGTTTCAGCCACATCTTTTTCATTTTGTAATTTTTCAGTGGTTAATATTACTCTTATTTTATTAAGCAAGGATCTTAACTCTAATTCATATTTTTTAAATTCTTTTTGTTCTAACCGATCTCGAATAGATCTACTACTGAGTTCCTCACTAGCTTGAATTGATTTCAAAATTCTTTCCATTAAAGGTAATACATCTGAAGGAACTGGTTCTTTCTTATTATTAATTTGAATAATAACCGAATTCCATTGTCGAAATACTTCATTCAACTCAAATAATGATATACGACGAAACTGGGGTGAAATGTGACATCCATTATTACCATATATTAATCTAAGTTGTTTCACTTGTTCTTGTTCACAGGGAAAATATACCCACTCATTCAGGTAGAATTTGTCCTTGGCTATACCCCCTGGCAGTAAGAAACCTTTCACTGACAACTTCAGGATCGGTGAAGTTCCATCAGATATGTATCCACCAATTTTCTTCATCTCTTCCTCTAATTCATCTGACGTTTTCGCCCAGAAAAGTGAAGGCATATTGGTACTACCATTGTGCAAACGCGACCTTATATCCAGACTATACTGAACGGGAAAGTCACATCCCACACCTAACACAAAAACCTCACAAATCTTATTCTCAACCTCATTCATTTTGTCAATAACATGACTTGGCTGAATCAATGTTGTATTATGATGGCTGTCAGTAATAAGAAACACTTTGATATACCTCTCCTTACATTGGTAAACCTCATGTACAATAGTTTGTAGGGCACCAGTCAAATCTGTTTGACCATTAGCAAAATCACTATTTATTAGGTTTGTTTCTGATCGTTTTAATTCAACTTTACTGCCAAACACGAACAGATTCGTTCTCCCTACCAAATGAGGTGCCACATATTCGTTCCACCCTGTCATTACACCATTTCAGTAAATGAACATGGATCCTGACACATCTGCCATGAGAATATTGTAGGTACTTGCTTGATGAGACACATTATTCTTTGGATCCGCTCCCGTTAATAATAAATCTGGTACTTTAGCTGGCATCTGGAACACTATGTGAGTCTTCTCTTCACCTTCGACATTCTTCTCTTTAATAATACAGAGTTCCATTTCCAATATCCCAAAATCATTCGTCTCTTGTTCATCATCTTCCTCTATTATAACCATTTCAGGCGGGAGGGGGGGCAACATTAACTGCTGTGTAGATTGTTCTAAAAAAAAAAAAAAAAAAATATATATATATTAAAATAAGAAAAAAAAAAGGTATATTGTAAAAAATGTATATAAACATCTATATATTCGTATTATTACCTACCATCCATTGTTTCCTCTTCTAAACTAGATTTGGGGTTCGTTTCAGCTTTCTCCAAGTAATTTCCCATTATGTCAGTTTGTCTTTAAGGAGAGGATGCGGAGGGCATCCTGACTGCTAATAAACTGAAGGCTCAGATGATATTCAACTCCTTTTATATAATCATACAACATGCACTTCACTTCTGTTTCATTGTCACTGATGTATCCAAGATGGACTGTATAGTAGGCATAATGTATTGTAAGATTTTTCTAAGGTACCTGTTGTTTGAACACATATGATGTTTAAATATTTTTTTTTATGAAGAAGGTTTGAATCTTTTTCTTATTGGATTATCATCATTGTCTTCAACATTTTCCATTAATTCTTCATCATGTTCTTTTAAATTAAAGAATTGATTGGCATCGTATTCTGCCTGAACCTTACCCCGATTATTAATAAATTCTATTATACCACACATAATTAAACTTATTCCAGTTTGAACCAAGGCATGTATTATTATTGTACTAGAAGAAGTTGGTTGATAGTGTTTCATATCTTTCATGTCTAATGAAAGAAGCATTAATAATTTGTCAACATGTTCATTCTTGTTATTTTCAATGCGTTGTAAACTAATTATAATCTGCTTAAAAATCAGGTTTATTGACGATAAATACTGAGGATATTTCTGGAGAGCAATGTCTTTAATTTGTTCAGAAACATTTTTAAATAATTGAAAGAAGTCTTTAACATAAGAGTGATCTGATAATATATTTTGTACCAAAGTTATCATATTTATAATATTTTTCAATTCTTCATCGTCCATATCCTCTAGATTTTGATTACCAAATTCATAAATAAATTTAGACATTTCATCATCATTGTTTTTAGGAGAACATTTTTGTTGAATGTATATTTTCAATAGATATCGTCGTAATTCTTTATTATTCTTTTTCACTTTATAATCAAATACATGACTATATAAACTACCTCTATCTTTTTTGGGGAAATGTGGTCTAGGAGATGGCAAATCTGTTAGTTCTGGTTGTTTTTGTTGTTCTAGTTTTGATTCTGGTTCCATTTTAGGTTTAGGTCTTGGTTCAAGTTCAAGTATGGGTTCAGGTTCAAGTATGGGTTCGGGTTCAAGTTCAAGTATGGGTTCAAGTTCAAGTATGGGTTCAGGTTCAAGTATGGGTTCGGGTTCGGGTTGTAAAGAAATTTGTGAAAATAAAGGTAATGACGATATTGAATCTGAAGATAGTATTCTTGAGTAATCATCAGATGATGTAGGTAAATATAAATTACTATTAATAATAGATTCCATTTTTATTTACTAAGGTAATAAATGTACATTATATATTTCATCAAATCCCAAAAATATCATAATATTTTGAATGAAATTAGAATCTCGATGGTTGATTGATTTTTCCGTCTTAATAAGCTTAGAAAATTGACTAGTTTGCCATTTAATTAATTTATATTTATCTATATTTTTCCTTGGATAATCAATTAGTTTTACTGACACATAAATCCCATTTTCATTTCTATAACAGTCCCAATGAAATTTTTCGGGATAAATCATACTGAGTAGTAGCGCTTGTAGTTTGAATTCAACCTCACGTCCAGCCATGAATTGACAGAAGCGTTCATTGTGATTTGGATTGCATTTAATATATTCTTTGTATTCGGTTAAATATAGATCTTGACTGGCGGATAAAAACATGAGAATGAGGCGATTTATTTCATTTAATAAACATGCACACGTTGAATTGCTCTTGGTGGCTTTGAAATGTAAAGAACAATGTAAATGTCTACAACCTGGGTTCTTTTTACTATCTGCATAAAAATTAATAGTCTTCAAAGAATCTTGATATCCTCTAATTAGATTTTTGGAGAGCATTTGACAAAGATTAGTTATACTATGTGAAGGTGGTGGAAAATTATTACGTTTATTATAAACTTGTATAGGTCTTGGTATGGAATACTCATCTAATTTAATTTCTTCTCCAAATTTATAGATAGTTGAACTCCTTATATTAAAGACAGTAAGATACTGCAATACCGGTAATTTAAAAAGGATTTGATTAATTCCATAAACCCAAGCATATTTTACATTAAACTTGGTTACTAACAATTCTAGGCACTTATTCAAATCATCATCGTCATCATCACTAATCATTTCATCTTCATCTGCCTTTAAATGTAGAGATGTATAAATATTTTTAAGAGGGAAATGAAAAGCTGATTTATCTACATTACAAAAACCATTAGACATATTTACTACTAAAACAGAAGCTTCATAAAGAATATGATTTTTATAATGACGGGGATTATAGTAACTATCATTTGGTTCATAAGATGTTTTTTGAATGTAATTGAAAGCTAACAATAAACAATTATTGTCCATTTTTTATATATATATATTATAAATGTTAGAAGATTGCATGTTATATATAGTATAATATATATTTAATTATTTATTTACATATTTTTTTTATTTATATATAAACGATTCGATTATTATTATTATTATTATCATCATTATTATTATTATTAATAATATTATTCTTAATATTATTAACTGCAGCATTAGTCGTAGCAGTATCGATAGTAATAGTTGTACCAATATTATCAATAGGGTTATTTGTAATTGTATTAGTAAGTATATTATTATTATTATTATTATTATTATTAGATATTGATAGAAAATTATTATTTATGGTTGGTGAAGCTTCTTTAGATGCCAATGGGTAAGTGTGATCTTCCAAATTAGAGATTGTATTTACATTCATATGACGATAACGGTGTCGTAGGGCCATTCGTGCATTGCTACCCCAGTGAATACTTTCATCATTTGTAAGCAATTGGTTAACTTCATCAACGCCACCCTCACCACTAAATTCTTCATCTTCTTCATTTCCACCTTCCATTATTATTTCACCTTGATTAATATAACTTTTTAAAAATTCCTTAACGTTTGAATGTCCTAAAATTTCACTAATAATTTTAAAAGGTAAAATATGATTCTTACCTAATTGTCTTGAAAGACTGTTAAAAGTACGTGTAGCAAAATCAGCTCGGAGTGAATGGAGACCTGCCCCTTTTAAATCTTCTTGAACACTATATTCTTCATTAGTCAGTCTCCGTGGTGTAGTGGTAAGACACTCGCCTGGCGTTCCGCGAGCGCTATGTCATGGGTTCGTATCCTGGCCGGGGAGGATTTACTGGGCGCAATTCCTTAACTGTAGCCTCTGTTTAACGCAACAGTAAAATGTGTACTTGGATGAAAAAACGATTCTTCGCGGCAGGGGATCGTATTCCAGGGACCATAGGATTAAGGACTTGCCCGAAACGCTACGCGTACTAGTGGCTGTACAAGAATGTAACAACTCTTGTATATATCTCAAAAAAAAAAAAAAAAAAAAAATTAGGAGATAATTTCTGATTTCTTTCTTTAGCAACTTTCCAAAGATAACTTTTAAAAACTTTATGTGTACTCTGGTAACTAGAATCAAAAATAGGTTTATCCAAATGATCAGCTATATTTGTCCCAGGATATTTCAGTAGAGTTAATCGTAACATCTTCTTATTTGCATAGGGAATGAGGTATTGAATAAAAAAAGTGGAAGCCCCTCCTTTTAATAAGGGAATGTTGCGATCCTTACCATGTTTACTGTATACTACTGGCAAAACAACAGTCTGAGTGGCTGGGTAATATGCATCTACAACATTACGATAAGTTACATTGTTGGCTTCTTTGGCTCGAAGACCTGTATGGTATATAAGTAAAATTTTGTAAGCATGTTCAGACTGAGAAAAATTCCATATTCTAGCAACCGTCTGAGCGATCAAACGGCTATCTAAAATAGGCTTATTGTTACGGCGTAAATTAACAGATGTACGAGGAAGACGCATTTCTTGTCCAAGAATGGGACCTACGATGTACTTGTTTAGTGTTCGAACGTTGGTTAGACGCGTCATATATTTTAAATTGGCATCCCGGTTTAAATATACATTATATATATTTATCAAATCTGGTGTAACCGGTGCCTCCCGACCGACTTGCTGAAGCTTAAAACGGCCAAATTTTTCAAACGTACACTTGTAATTCTTCAAACTAGATGGGTTAAGTAATAAACGTTTTTTGCGCCTTTGTAGTGTGGATATAGGAGGAGAAGATTGTTGTTTATTGGTTTCTTCATCTTCATTTTCGACATATGTTATAATTTCTCGTTGCGTACGTGGATTAAAAATAGGACGATTGAATTCCTGTTTTATACATTCCAAATCACTTTGGTTTAGGTATTTACTAAATATTTGATCAATAACATGTTCATCCATTTTTTTATATATTTACCAAAAATTTTATATTAGAGGGGGTAAGTATATGTGTATTAGAGGAATAGTAATGAATAGGAATATATATGTGCTGAAGCACAATATAATACTTGTATAATTTACATAAGTTAAGCTTACAGGCACAGAAAACATTTCACCCATATATTTTGTATAATTATTTGTTATAATTTCTTTCATTTGAGCAATTTTATCTAAACAAGAAAGACTAGGATTATTATTATTATTATTATTATTATTATTATTATTATTGTTAATATTACTAATTTTGTTATTAATGTTCCCTGCAGTTATCTCATGTTGAAAATTCCGAATTTGTCGTATATCTTTGCTTATATTATCATAAATAAACTTTTCTAAATCAGGAATAATATAGAGATAATATACAGATACAATTTGTTGAAGTTTTTCTTTACGCAAATCAATACTAAACATGCTATTTAATGATATACCGACTAAACTAAAAATTAAACTATAATTTTGTGATGGTAATAAAATAGATAAAAATATAGAGGCTATATTAAATATATTCATAATTTTAGAACATAACGAATATAATCGAGATATTGAACAAAAATTTTCATAATTTTTATAAATTTTATCAATTTCATCAATATATTGTTCAATTATTAAATTATCTAATTCTAAAAGTATGTTATTTTCATGTTGTAAGCCGTTATTACTATTCATTGTAATTATTTTTTGTATTATTTAAAAAATATAATGTTGGATATATCTAATACAAAAATTTACTATTGTTTACAATGTTCAGGATTTTTCTGTTGGATTCTTAATATTCATATCGAGTATAAATATTGTCCCAAGTGTTTTTCAACAGCCAAAATTAATGTCTACATTAAAGATGCCAAGTTCTTATTGGATGCGTCAATTACTAATGAAATTTGCGAGCGAGGAAATACTAATAAAGAATTCAAACTTCATGAATGTACTAAACACTCAGATTATACCTCATTTATGGAAAAAAGTTCCCAATCTGGAAGAAGAATGTTTTCTCTTATTCTCATCCCCCCCTGTAGCACCTGAGGGTAGATTAAAATTTCAACAGAATGCGGTAACACAACCAAATTTATCCTCATTACAAACAATATCTGTAATCTATTTAAATAAAAGTGATACAAATATGTTGAGTATCACCAGTAACGGTATTTTAAAAATAAATGTTTCTCAGGAAATTGGAGAAATTTTATTAGTAGCTATACTATTTATTAAATCAATTGGAAAAACATATGTTATTATATCAGTCGAAGATAATAGTATTAGTGTAGTATGTATTTTAAAAAATCATATTAAAAGAGGAAAATTTTTTAATCAACAACTTTCCCAATTTCGTAAAAGCTATATCTATACCAACTTTTCAGTATACAGCCACTTGGAAATATTTAAACAATTATTGAGAGGAACCAATACCCTTTAAAACCTGTGGATTATTACATCGAAATATGGCACAAAATAACTTGTCAAAGTTATCCATCTGGTAACAAGAAATACATATACCATGCCCACAATGTAACATTATAAGATCTTTATCGCTATTTTCATTTAAACAAATTGGACAAGTAAAGCGGACATATTTGGAATATATGGCTAAAGCTTCTGGAAGATTTTGCTGTTGGAGATAACAGTCTTCCTGGTCTTCATTTTTTATAGTGATGTGATCATAATTCCATAAAATATATACTTCAGCTTCTACCAAGTTTTTATTATCAACATAACAATTATTGATGTTAGATAATTCATGAAATTTACTGTACATTTGTAATGATGATCTTTTTTTATCCTTATTACGTTTTTTTCTTTTTCGTTTTCGTTTAAGATAATGTCGATTTCTTTTGGGATCTTGTAAATAAAGTAAATAAATATTTTCTCTTTTAGTTATCATTTTTTATTAATTTTATACGTCCTGTGAGTGCGAGATGATGGAGAAGTTTTAGTGGATTTTTTAAATGGTGTGTCTGTAAACGATATGTCATTAGTGTATATATGTTACTTTTTAAATACTCAAGAGGTCGGCGACACATTTTGGTTTTTTTGGGAATAGTTAAAGAAGTAGTTGACTCTTCCACAGAAAAAACATATGCTATTTCAGGAAATTCTGATAATGTACAACATATATTATTCTTTGGGAGGGAAGTAGGATGGTAGATGAGTTGGCCTTGTTCTACGAAAAAATGATAATTTTGAGGCATAATATGAACAAAAACATTTTCACGTTCATTTTTAGTATTTTTATTAAGTTGTTTATATACAGCCATAGAGTATGGTATGAGTGGTAAAGATTCTTTTTCTATTGTCTTTCTTTTATTGTTTAGTATCAGATTTTTACTTACTTCAATCTGATTTGGTGAAAAATATATAAATAAATAAAACCAAATAATAATACTAAGAATAACGAAAAATAAAATATCATAATACATACACATTTTTTGTATAATTAAATATTTAGTCTAGTGACTATTCTTCGCGATGGTAAATCTGGAGAGGTAAGACTTTTTAAAAATAATTGATAAAATATATAATCATTATCATTCGCATTACATGATGATATATCTGATAATACCATTTGAGCTTCTCGTGGAGTTAACTGTAATCCCTCTTTTTTTCTCCATTCTCTCTCTCATGTGTAGGACAATTGTTTTTATTCATAGCACATCTCACACTCTCTATATCCCATTGCACTGTACTAGGTGGACTAATAATACGGACGTGTTCCAACGAAGTTTGAATCATAGTTGTAGATAAATGTTCAATACCCTCCTTTATTTTCAATTCATTATCTTGGAAAAGTTTTTCAAATATTTTAGTTATATTTTCATTATGTTTTGTAATTTTAAAAAACTTCTTTGGATTCCCTAATATCGACTGTGAGGTGGTGAGATTAGATGACCCAAAGGCTGGAGGAGGTGGTAACACTTTCATATTTCAAATATAAAAATAATAAGATCAAATAAGACAATGATCAGTTTATCAAAGTGTGATATTTTAAAATTACATGAGGCACAGAAACATCAAAATGTCAATACCCATTTGTTACATTTATACAATCCCCAAAATATTGGAAATAAAAAAAATAGGGATTTGGAAGACTTTCCGTTAGTTTATGATTCAAAGTTATATAAGTTTATCACATATGTAAAAGAATACAAATCTAAATTAGGAAGTAATGTAGCTATTATTGAAAAATTTGATAAACATTTTTTATCTTGCTCGCCTCAGTATGTATTAGGACATTACCTCATGGGTGATACAGGTGTTAACAGATATTATCAAGAATTTCAAACAAAATTAGGTGATATTAGCCATATATCGGGAAGTTTTGCCCTAGGTAACATGTTAACTCCAAATTTGGATTATACAATGTGGATTAGGTCTGAAGATTTACAGCTCCATCGTATATTTGTTGGTCAAGTATTTCTGACAGTTTCACAAATGCGTCAACTAATAAGTCAGTCTCCATACAGAAAACATCAAATACTAGGTTTCAGTGATGTTACTACACCTTCGAATTTTGAAAAATTGGTTAACGAAGAAAATGCTGCTCAGTTCTTTGATTTTATTCCATTTCTTCGTAACCATTCAAAATCAGTTCTTGAAAAAGATATGGTATATATTACTGAAAAAATTGTATATTGTAAAACTTAAAGTAATGTAATTTCAAATAAAAAATGAATAAACAGGAAGCAACTAAAATTATTAATACCTTAGATCAATTATTATTGCTTCCTATAGGTAAATTATATGGACAAATTCAAGATATAAATGATACAGCTATTATAAAGAAGATTTTAGATGATTTTAATGATATTATTATTAAAGGAGATGAAAATATTCAAAAAATCATTGATCCAAATCTCTTAGCATTTTCTAACAAAACTAATATTCAAAATTTCAAAGCAAATATAGAAGCACTTCTTTGTGGTGACCTTTATTTTTTTAAGAAAATTAACATTTATATATGGAACAAAAGTACGAGAAATGTTCCGGATACATATTCAGACTAAATATCCATATTATATTTATTGTAATTATTTACAAGATGTAAATATGTTGCTTACGTGTCTTAATGATTGTGAAATATATGATGAAAATCTCTATGTACAATATTTATGATGATAATATATATAATAATATCCAGGCAATTATAATTTGGACAAGATTTAAAGAGTGGTTTAAAATTTATCCATACTGTTCCATTCTAAAACAAATTTCAAAATTAGAAACAAGTGAGAGTTTTAAAGAATTTTGCGTTTACATAATAAAATTAATACTGGATGTTTTCGATATAGTCTTGTAAATTTTGGAGATCGAATTTTTCTCATAAGAGACAAATATAAACGAAGATTTTGTAATGAAAGTTTAGTACACAATGAAAAAAAAAATATTATAGAAGATGCTTCCCATCCTTTAGCTACCATTCTAGATGAGCAGTTATATTGGAACTGGTAGTAATTCAATGGATATTGAAAGTTTATTGCAAACTTCATCTTTTGAGAAAGCAGTTTTGAATAAAGGATGTAAAGCTCTATGTAATCCACATAATTATAATTTAGCTAAAACCTACTTATATCCTAATTCAAAATACATCCCATTGACCCAAATTTTAATAAAAAATTTATTTATGTATGTGAAACTGGGTCGATTTTGAGGTTAATATCATTGGAACTTCAAGAACATTCTCTTAGACATTACACCGTTATACATCCCACAAATATATTTAATTACCATAATACTATTATACTTTTGTTATTTATCATAATAATAATATTAATTGTTTACTTTTATTTATACATATATAAAAATATATAATGACTATAGTTAGTATAGAAAACTATTACCCCCAGCAACGACCCTAACCCCAGCAACACCCCTAACCCTAACCCCAGCAACACCCCTAACCCTAACACCAGCAACAACCCTAACCCCAGCAACAACCCTAACCCTAACCCCAGCAACAACCCTAACCCTAACCTCAGCAACAACCCTAACCCTAACCCTAACCCCAGCAACAACCCTAACCCTAACCCCAGCAACAACCCTAACCCTAACCCCATCAACAACCCTAACCCCAGCAACGACCCTAACCCCAGCAACGACCCTAACCCCAACAACACCCCTAACCCCAGCAACCCCCCTAACCCTAATTCTAGCAACAACCCTGATAATTCAAGTGACAACCCTAATAATTCCAGCAACAACCCTAATCCCAGCAACACCAACCTGATCTCAAGTCCTACCTCCAACTCCACCAACCTTAACCAACCTAATAATCAAAATTCAAATAACATTATAAATAATCGCCAAACAAAAGTTATATTAAAACTAATTACAATTACACTTATGACATCTGTTTTTGGTACAGTTTTATATATTCTTGGAGATAATATGGTAAATAGAAAATTTATGAATGCATAACCCCTTATTTGTTATCTCATGTACAAAATAATTTAAATAATTATTCGATAATTTCTAATTAAAAACATACAGAGTCAGTACTGATGTGATTCAATTTTAATATTTAAAATAATTTTAAACACTTATAATTTGTAATAAAAAAAAAAAAAAAACGTGTGTCATACTTCTCAAATTTAGGTAGGCTATGACTATAAAAACAGCATTTATTACACATTTTTACACATCCAAAGTATAATAATAGCATTAAACTTATAGTTAAAAACTAATCCTTAATAATATAGTCTATTAGAACAGTTTGATCAATTTGTTGGTTTCCTGATATAGAAGTGAATTTTGGATAATGTAATTCCACTATTCACCTTTTCAAAATTTTCCTCTAGATAATGGGAAAAAAGAGCATTACACTCACAACAAAACATTTTATCTCCAACATAAATGAACTTGTTTCCCTTAAACTCTTTAATAGCATATAAGGCATCACTATAATATTCATACTTTAAAGGTTCTCTTTCACTTAGGTTGAGTTCATCTATCATTTCATAATATCCTGAAGTGCTCATATAAAAACTACCCTCAGCCATTGCACTTGGGATTGAACTCTTTTTTTCTAGTGGCCATGTCATTAAAAGAACATCAGGATGATATTTATTATTAATTGCCTCAGAGATATTTATATTATCACCTCCATCCATGATATAGAATTTATGTTTGAGTAATTATCAGTAGCTTTCACGTCCACATTTCTTAATCTCAATAGATTTTCAATGAATGCAGTGCCAGCAAAAACACTTACAAGAGAACCTTCACCTGTGAATTTAATAATTGCATCTATTTCTATTTCTAGTGGCAAATAATGATCAAATACTCGTCGGATTCTACACAAATCAGGAAAAATATGAAGACAGTTAATTATATACACAATTTCTTCTTCCAATGGGTAAATTGAAGAAAACTTCTTGGATATTTTTATTTTACATCTAGTGAGAAATCCATCTGTTTCTCCAACTGCCTTTTTTCTTCATCTGGTGTTATTATTGTGTATATCTCTTTTCATCTGCATTCAAGATAAAATTCCACCACTCTGCAGCGTTCGAAGATGATATTTTATCTTGGAATTTTCTTATAAATAACTTTGGTAACTTTCCACCACGAGTGGGAATTTCATCAAATTCTGAAAAAACTATCAAAAACTTTCGAGGTCTACTGTCCACTCCGGTATTTCAATGTTGTGTGGAATT
Organism: Procambarus clarkii; assembly: GCF_040958095.1. Lineage (NCBI taxonomy): Eukaryota > Metazoa > Arthropoda > Malacostraca > Decapoda > Cambaridae > Procambarus > Procambarus clarkii. Next base: position 667,909 of record NC_091195.1, on the reverse strand, counting down.
TCATCAAATAATTCGAAAAAAAACTTAGTACATTGCAAAGAACTTTTTCTGGCAAATATCACAGGCAAAACATTTTCTTGTCAAATTTTGGACAGATAATTACCATTCGCAGATTTCTCTCTCACACCGATCCACATTTTGTATGGGTCAGGTAAGACTGATGATCAATAACAAAAATAACTTTATCACCCTTGTATGTTGAAATATCTTAAAAAAACTTTAGGAGATGTCATTATCAGCACTTGATTATAACAGTCAGTTCCACCACTAGTAATCTCTTCACCATTCACAAAGGCTTCACCTCTCCATTCCAATTGACGTAGTTCTTGTTCAAGTTGAGTCCAACCATTAGAGGGTGATGATATGAGTAGTCGAACATTTTGATCCATAATAAATTTTTGAATGGTTGAACCCATCTCATATTCTGGTTTTGTGTCTGGTCTCACTATATATTTTTTTGTTCATAAGTCAGATTTCGCCACATAATCTTTGCAACCGGACTTTCCATATTTGCTAGTGTCTGTTATTTGGGTTATAATATCATTGCCTAGTGGCCTAAACTGATGATTTTCATTTTCAATAAACTTGTTAAAAACAGAAATTATTTTCTCCATATGTCGGTGCCAGTCATAATGTTCAATCCAATCTACCACCTGTAAAATCAAATGTATGATAGGTTAAATTTTTACAGACATATTGTGCAAATTATGTTTTATATATTTCATATTTCAATCAGAGGAAAAAAAAAAAGATAAGCCTTATCATTTTGTGCTGAAGGTCGGTTATTTTAATAGTTTATTTACATTGTTTATGTATCAACTTTTGTGGTAAGATATGATTAATTCCAAACGATGTCATTCCTACCACATTAGAAACATTTTCACTGATTATGACCATTATTGTAATTTTTTATTAAAAAAAATGTTAATTATTAGTAAAAAATCATATGATTACAACAAGATTCAGAACAGAATAATTAATTGAAAAAAAATAATAATGTATTTCTTGGACCAATCTTCTGAAGGCTTTGTTGTTCTGTTGTAGCTAGTTAATATAAAGCTTCCATATAGAAGTCATCGTCCAATGTCTTCATTTTCTCCATCTTCTTCTCCATCTTCATCTTGTTTTACCTCAGTGCAAATCCTTTATAATCAGGGTTGTAGAGAGCTGTAAACTCATTCTGTAAATAAACTTTCTGATTGAGTAATCTCAAATGTTCAGGTAAGCTTAAATCCACTCCTGCATATTTTTGGCAATCTCTGCCATACCTTAACCCATTCTATAACATTTCAATTTTACTGTAGCATACTTCTATTCTTCCCAAACCGAGGTGAACAGGCGTTATGATCTGTGACTCCAAACGGAAGTTATCATATAACATTTCTACTGCTCGTATTTTCATCATTCTTTGAACTAAATTATTACCAGTTTTTTTTTTGATTTGTAGCCTCATACTGCTGCTTTTCAATCTCCGCTAAGCTCCTTATGCGTGCAATAAATTTGGGGATATCTTCATAATCCACTACACAATGCCCAATGGCGATAGTCACAATCACATCATAACAGAAGCTGGATAAAAAGAGTCATCCAGCACCTGTGGCCGGTATATCCCGTCCTCACTTGATGGCACCACTGTCCATTTGGAGGGGGGTTTTCGGGAGAAGCCTTACTTGATGGCGCCGCTGTCCATTGGGAGGGGGGGTTCATGAGAATCCTTACTTGATGAGCCGCTGTCAATTTGGAGGGGGGTGGTTTCAGGAGAATCCTTACTTGATGGCGCCGCTGTCCATTTGGAGGGGGGGGGGATCAGGAGAATCCTTACTTGATGGCGCCGCTGTCCATTTGGAGGGGGAGGGTTCAGGAGAATCCTTACTTGATGGCGCTGCTGTCCATTTGGAGGGGGGGTGGGTTTCGGGAGAATCCTGACTTGATGGGTGCTGCTGCTGCTGTCCATTGGAGGGGGAGTTCGGGAGAATCCTGACTTGGTGGTGCTGCTGCTGCTGTCCATTTGGAGGGGGAGTGGGTTTCGGGAGAATCCTGACTTGATGGTGTGGTGCTGCTGCTGTCCATTTGGAGGGGGGGTGGGTTTCGGGAGAATCCTGACTTGATGGTGGTGTGCTGCTGCTGTCCATTTGGAGGGGGGTGGGTTTCGGGAGAATCCTGACTTGATGGTGGTGGTGCTGCTGCTGTCCATTTGGAGGGGAAGTTTCGGAGAATCCTGACTTGATGGTGGTGCTGCTGCTGCTGTCCATTTGGAGGGGGAGGGTTCGGGAGCAGACTCACAATAGTGTTGTCATCACTAATTTGTGCCATTCCTGACTGAAGAAGGAGTGATTTACAATTACACGTTTTATTATTATTATTATTATTATTACTATTTATTTATTTTCTCACAATGCTACCCACCATCCGTCTGTCCTCGTTTAGTTCCATAGTGAGAATGAGCTTAGAGTTTTTTTTTTATCCCACTTAAGTACACATTAGAGAGTTG
>NC_091195.1:608161-664918 GCF_040958095.1 Procambarus clarkii | reverse complement strand
CCTCTGCACACTACCCTCGTCCTCTGCACCACTACCCTCCTCCTCTGCACCACTACCTCCTCCTCTGCACCACTACCTCCTCCTCTGCACCACTACCTCCTCCTTCTGCACCACTACCCTCCTCTTCCTCTGCATCCTCTACCTTCCTCCTCTGCACCACTACCATCCTCTCTGCATCACTACCCTCCTCCTCTGCACCACTATCCGCATCCTCCTCCTCCTCCTCAAAGCACCACTACCCTCCTCCTCCTCTGCGCCACTACCCCTCCTCCACCCCCTCTGCACCACTACCCTCCTTCTCTGCACCATACCCTCCTCCTCCTCTGCACCACTATCCTCCTCCTCCTCTGCACCACTACCCTCCTGCTCCTTGAACCACTACCCTCCTCCTCTGTACCACTACCTCCTCCTCCTCTGCACCACTACCCTCTTCCTCTGCACCACTACCCTCCTCCTCCTCTGCACCACTACTCTCCTCCTCTGCACCACTACACTCCTCCTATGCACCATACCTCCTCCTCCTCTGCCCACTACCCTCGTCCTCTGCACCAGTACCCTCCTTCTCTGCACCACTACCTTCCTCCTCCTCCTCTGCACCACTACCCTCCTGCTCCTCTGCACCACTACCCTTCTCCTCTGCACCACTACCCTCCTCCTCTCTGCACCCACTACCTCCTCCTCTGCACCACTACCCTCCTGCTCCTCTGCACCACTACCCTCCTCCTCTGCACCACTACCCTCCTCCTCCTCTGCACCACTACCTCCTCCTCTGCCCACTACACTCCTCCTCTGCACCACTACCCTCCTCCTCCTCTGCACCACTACCCTCCTCCTCTGCACCACTACCATCCTCCTCCTCTGCACCACTACCCTCCTCCTCCTCTGCACCACTACCCTCCTCCTCTGCACCGCTACCATCCTCCTCCTCTGCACCACTACCCTCCTCCTCTGCATTACTACCCTCCGGCTCCTCTGCACCACTACCCTCCTCCTCTGCACCACAACCCTCTCCTCTGCACCACTACCCTCCTCCTCCTCTGCACACTACCCTCCTCTTCCTCTGCACCTCTTCCTTCCTCCTCTGCACCACTACCCTCCCCTCTGCATCACTACCCTCCTCCTCTGCACCACTATCCGCATCCTCCTCCTCCTCCTAAAGCACCACTACCCTCCTCCTCCTCTGCGCCACTACCCTCCTCCTCCTCCCCCTCTGCAACCACTACCCTCCTTCTCTGCACCACTACCCTCCTCCTCCTCTGCACCACTATCCTCCTCCTCCTCTGCACCACTATCCTCCTGCTCCTCTGAACCACTACCCTCCTCCTCTGCACCACTATCCTCCTCCTCCTCTGCACCACTACCCTCCCTCCTCTGCACACTACCCTCCTCCTCCTCTGCACCACTACCCTCCCCTCTGCATTACTACCCTCCTGCTCCTCTGCACCACCTACCCTCCTCCTCCTCTGCATTACTACCCTCCTGCTCCTCTGCACCACTACCCTCCTCCTCCTCTGCACCACTTCACTCCTCCTCTGCCTCACTACCTCCTCCTCTGCACCACTACCCGCAGCTCCTTCTCCTCAGCACCACTACCCTCCTCCTCCTCTGCGCCACTACCCTCCTCCTCCTTCCCCTCTGCACCACTACCCTCCTCTTCGCACCACAACCCTTCTCCTCCTCTGCACCACTACCCTCCTCCTCCTCTGCACCACTACACCCCCTCCTCTGCACCTCTACCTTCCTCCTCTGCACCACTACCCTCCTCTTCTGCACCACTACCCTCCTCCTCCTCTGCACCAGTTCCCTCCTCCTCCTCTGCACCACTAACCCTCCTTCTTCCTCCTCCTCTGCACCACTACCTCCTCCTCCTCTGCATCACTACCCTCCTCCACAACGCATCACAACCCTCCTCTTCCTCTGCCCCACTACCCCCCCCTCCTCTTCTGCACCACTACCCCCTCCTCTGCACCACTACCCTCCTCCTCCTCTGCACCACTACCCTCTCCTCTGCACCACTACTCCTCCTCCTCTGCACCACTACCCTCCTCTTCCTCTGCACCTCTACCTTCCTCCTCTGCACCACTACCATCCTCCTCTGCATCACTACCTCCTCCTCTGCACCACTATCCGCATCCTCCTCCTCCTCCTAAGCACCACTACCCTCCTCCTCCTCTGCGCCACTACCCTCCTCCTCCACCCCCTCTGCACCACTACCCTCCTTCTCTGCACACACCCTCCTCCTCCTCTGCACCACTATCCTCTCCTCCTCTGCACCACTACCCTCCTGCTCCTCTGAACCATACCCTTCTCCTCCGCACCACTACCCTCCTCCTCCTCTGCACCACTACCCTCCTCCTCTGCACCACTACCCTCCTCCTCTGCACCACTACCCTCCTCCTCCTCTGCACCACTACCCTCCTCCTCTGCACCACTACACTCCTCCTATGCACCACTACCCTCCTCCTCCTCTGCACCACTACCCTCGTCCTCTGCACCAGTACCCCCTTCTCTGCACCACTACCTTCCTCTCCTCCTCTGCACCACTACCCTCCTGCTCCTCTGCACCACTACCCTTCTCCTCTGCACCACTACCCTCCTCCTCCTCTGCACCACTACCCTCCTCCTCTGCACCACTACCCTCCTGCTCCTCTGCACCACTACCCTCCTCCTCTGCACCACTACCACTCCTCTCCTCTGCACCACTACCCTCCTCCTCTGCACCACTACATCCTCCTCTGCACCACTACCTCCTCTCCTCTGCACCACTACCCTCCTCCTCTGCACCACTACCATCCTCCTCCTCTGCACCACTACCCTACTCCTCTGCATTACTACCCTCCTGCTCCTCTGCACCACTACCCTCCTCCTCTGCACCACTACCTCCTCCTCTGCACCACTACCCTCCTCCTCCTCTGCACCACTACCCTCCTCCTCTGCACCACTACCCTCCTCCTCCTCTGCACCAATACCCTCCTCTTCTCGCACCTCTTCCTTCCTCCTCTGCACCACCACTACCCTCCTCCTCTGCATCACTACCCTCCTCCTCTGCACCACTATCCGCATCCTCCTCCTCCTCCTAAGCACCACTACCCTCCTCCTCCTCTGCGCCACTACCCTCTCCTCCTCCCCCTCTGCACCACTACCCTCCTTCTCTGCACCACTACCCTCCTCCTCCTCTGCACCACTATCCTCCTCCTCCTCTGCACCACTATCCTCCTGCTCCTCTGAACCACTACCTCCTCCTCTGCACCACTACCCTCCTCCTCCTTGAACCACTACCCTCCTCCTCTGCACCACTACCCTCCTCCTCCTCTGCACCACTACCCTCCTCCTCTGCACCACTACACTCCTCCTATGCACCACTTCCCTCCTCCTCTGCACCTCTACCCTCCTCCTCTACACCACTACCCTCTCCTCCTCCTCCTCCGCATCACAACCCTCCTCTTCCTCTGCCCCACTACCCCCCCCCTCCTCCTCTGCACCACTACCCTCGTCCTCTGCACCACTTCCCTCCTCCTCTGCACTCTACCCTCCTCCTCTACACCACTACCCTCCTCCTCCTCCGCACTACTACCCTCCTCCTCTGCATCACTACCCTCCTCCTCCTCCTCCTCCGCACCACTACCCTCCTCCTCCTCCGCACCACTGCCCTCCTCCTCCTCCGCACCACTACCCTCCTCCTCTGCACCACTACCCTCCTCTCCTCCGCACCACTACCCTCCTCCTCCTCGGCACCACTACCTCCTCTTCTGCACCATCCTCCTCCTCTGCACCACTACCCTCCTTCTCCTCCTCCTCTGCATCACTACCCTCCTCCTCCTCTGCATCACTACCCTCCTCCTCCTCTGCATCACAACCCTCCTCCTCCTCTGCCCCACTACCCCCTCCTCCTCCTCTGCACCACTACCCTCGTCCTCTGCACCACTACCTGCCTCCTATGCACCACTACCCTCCTCCTCCCTCTGCAGCACTACCCTCCTCCTACTCCTCCTCTGCACCACTACCCTCCTCCTCCTCTGCATCACTACCCTCCTCTCCTCTGCATCACTACCCTTCTCCTCCTCCTCAGCACCACTTCCCCCCCCTCCTCCTCTGCACCACTACCCTCGTCCTCTGCACCACTACCCTCCTCTCTGCACCACTACCCTCCTCCTCTGCACCACTACCCTCCTCCTCTGCACCACTACCCTCTCCTCCTCTGCACCACTACCCTCCTCTTCCTCTGCACCTCTACCTTCCTCCTCTGCACCACTACCATCCTCCTCTGCATCACTACCCTCCTCCTCTGCACCACTATCCGCATCCTCTCCTCCTCCTAAGCACCACTACCCTCCTCCTCCTCTGCGCCACTACCCTCCTCCTCACCCCTCTGCACCACTACCCTCCTTCTCTGCACCACTACCCTCCTCCTCCTCTGCACCACTATCCTCCTCCTCCTCTGCACCACTACCCTCCTGCTCCTCTGAACCACTACCCTCCTCCTCTGCACCCTACCCTCCTCCTCCTCTGCACCACTACCCTCTTCCTCTGCACCACTACTCCTCCTCCTCTGCACCACTACTCTCCTCCTCTGCACACTACACTCCTCCTATGCACACTACCTCCTCCTCTCTGCACCACTACCCTCGTCCTCTGCACCAGTACCTCCTTCTCTGCACCACTACCTTCCTCCTCCTCCTCTGCACCACTACCCTCCTGCTCCTCTGCACCACTACCTTCTCCTCTGCACCACTACCTCCTCCTCCTCTGCACCACTACCCTCCTCCTCTGCACCACTACCCTCCTGCTCCTCTGCACCACTACCCTCTCCTCTGCACCACTACCCTCCTCCCTCTGCACCACTATCCTCCTCTGCCACCACTACACTCCTCCTCTGCACCACTACCCTCCTCCTCCTCTGCACCACTACCCTCCTCCTCTGCACACTACCATCCTCCTCCTCTGCACCACTACCCTCCTCCTCCTCTGCACCACTACCCTCCTCCTCTGCCACCGCTACCATCCTCCTCCTCTGCACCACTACCCTCCTCCTCTGCATTACTACCCTCCTGCTCCTCTGCACCACTACCCTCCTCCTCTGCACCACAACCCTCCTCCTCGCACCACTACCCTCCTCCTCCTCTGCACCACTACCTCCTCTTCCTCTGCACCTCTTCCTTCCTCCTCTGCACCACTACCCTCCCCTCTGCATCACTACCCTCCTCCTCTGCACCACTATCCGCATCCTCCTCCTCCTCCTAAGCACCACTACCTCCTCCTCCTCTGCGCCACTACCCTCCTCTCCTCCCCCTCTGCACCACTACCCTCCTTCTATGCACCACTACCCTCCTCCTCCTCTGCACCACTATCCTCCTCCTCCTCTGCACCACTATCCTCCTGCTCCTCTGAACCACTACCCTCCTCCTCTGCACCACTATCCTCCTCCTCCTCTGCACCACTACCCTCCTCCTCTGCACCACTACCCTCCTCCTCCTCTGCACCACTACCCTCCCCCTCTGCATTACTACCCTCCTGCTCCTCTGCACCACTACCCTCCTCCTCCTCTGCATTACTACCTCCTGCTCTCTGCCACCACTACCCTCCTCCTCCTCTGCACCACTTCACTCCTCCTCTGCCTCACTACCTCCTCCTCTGCACCACTACCCGCATCCTCCTCCTCCTCAGCACCACTACCCTCCTCTCCTCTGCGCCACTACCTCCTCCTCCTTCCCTCTGCACCACTACCCTCCTCTTCTGCACCACAACCCTTCTCCTCCTCTGCACCACTACCCTCCTCTCCTCTGCACCACTACCCTCCTCCTCCTCTGCACCTCTACCTTCCTCCTCTGCACCACTACCCTCCTCTTCTGCACCACTACCTCCTCCTCCTCTGCACCACTTCCCTCCTCCTCCTCTGCACCACTACCCTCCTTCTCCTCCTCCTCTGCACCACTACCTCCTCCTCCTCTGCATCACTACCTCCTCCACAACTGCATCACAACCTCCTCTTCCTCTGCCCCACTACCCCCCCCCTCCTCTTCTGCACCACTACCCTCCTCCTCTGCACCACTACCCTCCTCCTCCTCTGCACCATACCCTCCTCCTCTGCACCACTACCCTCCTCCTCTGCACCACTACCCTCCTCTTCCTCTGCACCTCTACCTTCCTCCTCTGCACCACTACCATCCTCCTCTGCATCACTACCCTCCTCCTCTGCACCACTATCCGCATCCTCCTCCTCCTCCTAAGCACCACTACCCTCCTCCTCCTCTGCGCACTACCCTCCTCCTCCACCCCCTCTGCACCACTACCCTCCTTCTCTGCACCACAACCCTCCTCCTCCTCTGCACCACTATCCTCCTCCTCCTCTGCACCACTACCCTCCTGCTCCTCTGAACCACTACCCTCTCCTCTGCACCACTACCCTCCTCCTCCTCTGCACCACTACCCTCCTCCTCTGCACCACCCTCCTCCTCTGCACCACTACCCTCCTCCTCCTCTGCACCACTACCCTCCTCCTCTGCACCACTACACTCCTCCTATGCACCACTACCCTCCTCCTCCTCTGCACCACTACCCTCGTCCTCTGCACCAGTACCCTCCTTCTCTGCACCACTACCTTCCTCCTCCTCCTCTGCACCACTACCCTCCTGCTCCTCTGCACCACTACCCTTCTCCTCTGCACCACTACCCTCCTCCTCCTCTGCACCACTACCCTCCTCCTCTGCACCACTACCCTCCTGCTCCTCTGCACACACTACCCTCCTCCTCTGCACACTACCCTCCTCCTCCTCTGCACCACTACCCTCCTCCTCTGCACCACTACACTCCTCCTCTGCACCACTACCCTCCTCCTCCTCTGCACCACTACCCTCCTCCTCTGCACCACTACCATCCTCCTCCTCTGCACCACTACCCTACTCCTCTGCATTACTACCGTCCTGCTCCTCTGCACCACTACCCTCCTCCTCTGCACCACTACCCTCCTCCTCTGCACCACTACCCTCCTCCTCCTCTGCACCACTACCCTCCTCCTCTGCACCACTACCCTCCTCCTCCTCTGCACCTCTTCCTTCCTCCTCTGCACCACTACCCCCTCCTCTGCATCACTACCCTCCTCCTCTGCACCACTATCCGCACTCCTCCTCCTCCTAAGCACCACTACCCTCCTCCTCCTCTGCGCCACTTCCCTCCTCCTCCTCCCCCTCTGCACCACTACCCTCCTTCTCTGCACCACTACCCTCCTCCTCCTCTGCACCACTATCCTCCTCCTCCTCTGCACCACTATCCTCCTGCTCCTCTGAACCACTACCCTCCTCCTCTGCACCACTACCCTCCTACTCCTCTGAACCACTACCCTCCTCCTCTGCACCACTACCCTCCTCCTCCTCTGCACCACTACCCTCCTCCTCTGCACCACTACACTCCTCCTATGCACCACTTCCCTCCTCCTCTGCCTCTACCCTCCTCCTCTACACCACTACCCTCCTCCTCCTCCTCCTCCGCATCACAACCCTCCTCTTCCTCTGCCCCACTACCCCCCCCTCCTCCTCTGCACCACTACCCTCGTCCTCTGCACCACTTCCCTCCTCCTCTGCACCTCTACCCTCCTCCTCTACACCACTACCCTCCTCCTCCTCCGCACTACTACCCTCCTCCTCTGCATCACTACCCTCCTCCTCCTCCTCCCCGCACCACTACCCTCCTCCTCCTCCGCACCACTGCCCTCCTCCTCCTCCGCACCACTACCCTCCTCCTCTGCACCACTACCCTCCTCCTCCTCCGCACCACTACCCTCCTCCTCCTCTGCACCACTACCCTCTTCCTCCTGCTCCTCAGCACCACTACCTTCCTCCTCCTCTGCACCACTACCCTCCTCCTCCTCTGCACCACTACCCTCCTCCTCTGCACCTCTACCCTCCTCATCCTCTGCACCACTACCCTCCTCCTCTGCACCACTACCCTCCTCTCCTCTGCATCACTACCCTCCTCCTCTGCACTACTACCCGCATCCTCCTCTGCACCACTACCCTCCTCCTCTGCATCATACCCTCCTCCTCTGCACCGTTACCCTCCTCCTCTGCATCACTACCCTCCTCCTCTGCACCACTACCCGCATCCTCCTCCTCCTAAGCACCACTACCCTCCTCCTCCTCTGCGCCACTACCCTCCTCCTCCTCCTCCCCCTCTGCACCACTACCCTCCTTCTCTGCACCACTACCCTCCTCCTCCTCTGCACCACTATCCTCCTCCTCCTCTGCACCACTACCCTCCTGCTCCTCTGAACTACTACCCTCCTCCTCTGCACCACTACCCTCCTCCTCCTCTGCACCACTACCCTCCTCCTCTGCACCACTACACTCTTCCTATGCACCACTACCCTCCTCCTCCTCTGCACCACTACCCTCCTCCTCTGCACACTACCCTCCTCCTCCTCTGCACCACTACCCTCCCCCTCTGCATTACTACCCTCCTGCTCCTCTGCACCACTACCCTCCTCCTCCTCTGCACCACTACCCTCCTCCTCTGCATCACTACCCTCCTCCTCTGCACCACTACCCGCATCCTCCTCCTCCTCAGCACCACTACCCTCCTCCTCTGCGCCACTACCCTCCTCCTCCCCCTCTGCACCACTACCCTCCTCCTCTGCACCACAACCTTCTCCTCCTCTGCACCACTACCCTCCTCCTCCTCTGCACCACTACCCTCCTCCTCTGCACCACAACCCTTCTCCTCCTCTGCACCACTACCCTCCTCCTCCTCTGCACCACTACCCTCCTCCTCCTCTGCACTTCTACCTTCCTCCTCTGCACCACTACCCTCCTCTTCTGCACCACTACCCTCCTCCTCCTCTGCACCACTTCCCTCCTCCTCCTCTGCACCACTACCCTCCTTCTCCTCCTCCTCTGCACCACTACCCTCCTCCTCCTCTGCATCACTACCCTACTCCTCCTCTGCATCACAACGCTCCTCTACCTCTGCCCCACTACCCCCTCCTCCTCCTCTGCACCACTACCCTCGTCTTCTGCACCACTACCCGCCTCTCTGCACCACTACCCTCCTCCTCCTCTTCACCACTACCCTCCTCCTCCTCCGCACTACTACACTCCTCCTTTGCACCACTACCCTCCTCCTCCGCTGCACCACTACCCTTCTCCTCCTCTGCACCACTACCCTCCTCCTCCTCTGCACCACTTCACTCCTCCTCTGCACCTCTACCCTCCTCCTCTACACCACTACCCTCCCCTCCTCCTCCGCACTACTACCCTCCTCCTCTGCACCACTACCCTCCTCCTCCTCCTTCGCACCACTACCCTCTTCCTCTGCACCCTTACCCTCCTCCTCCATTGCACCACTACCCTCCTCCTCTGCACCACTACCATCCTCCTCCTCCTCCTCTGCACCACTACCCTCCTCCTCCTCCGCACCACTACCCTCCTCCTCTGCATCACTACCATCCTCCTCCTCCTCCTCCGCACCACTACCCTCCTCCTCTGCATCACTACCAACCTCCTCCTCCTCCTCTGCACCACTACCCTCCTCCTCCTCCGAACCACTACCCTCCTCCTCTGCATCACTACCATCCTCCTCCTCCTCCTCCGCACCACTACCCTCCTCTTCCTCCTCCGCACCACTACCCTCCTCCTCCTCCTCATCTGCACCACTACCCTCCTCCTCTGCACCACTACCCTCCTCTTCCTTCGCACCACTACCCTCCTCCTCCTCTGCAGCACTACCCTCCTCCTCCTCCTCCTCAGCACCAACTCCTCCTCTGCACAACTACCCCCCTCCTCCTCCTCCTCTGCATCACTACCTTCCTCCTCCTCCCCCGCACCACTACCCTCCTCCTCTGCATCACTACCATCCTCCTCCTCCTCCTCCTCCGCACCACTACCCTCCTCCTCTACAACACTACCCTCCTCCTCTGCATAACCACCCTCCTCCTCCTCCGCACCACTACCCTCCTCCTCTGCACCACTACCCTCCTCCTCTGCATAACTACCCTCCTCCTCCTCCTCCTCTGCGCCCCTACCCTCCTCCTCCTCTGCACCACTACCCTCCTCCTCCTCTGCACCACTACAATCCTCCTCTGCATAACTACCCTCCTCCTCCTCCTCTGCACCACTACCCTCCTCCTGTGCACCACTACCCTCCTCCTCCTCTGCACCACTACCCTCCTCCTCTGCATCTCTACCCTCCCCTCTGCACCACTACCCGCATCCTCCTCCTCCTCAGGAACACTACCCTCCTCCTCCTCTGCGCCACTACCCTCCTCCTCCTCCCCCTCTGCACCACTACCCTCCTCCTCTGCACCACTACCCTCCACCTCCTCTGCACTACTACCCTCCTCCTCCTCTGCACCTCTAACTTCCTCCTCTGCACCACTACCCTCCTCTTCTGCACCACTACCCTCCTCCTCCTCTGCACCACTTCCCTCCTCCTCCTCTGCACCACTACCCTCCTTCTCCTCCTCCTCTGCACCACTACCCTCCTCCTCCTCTGCATCACTACCCTCCTCCTCCTCTGCATCACAACCCTCCTCCTCCTCTGCCCCACTACCCCCCTCCTCCTCCTCTGCACCACTACCCTCGTCCTCTGCACCACTACCTGCCTCCTCTGCACCACTACCCTCCTCATCCTCTGCAGCACTACCCTCCTCCTACTCCTCCTCTGCACCACTACCCTCCTCCTCCTCTGCATCACTACCCTCCTCCTCCTCTGCATCACTACCCTCCTCCTCCTCCTCAGCACCACTTCCCCCTCCTCCTCTTCTGCACCACTACCCTCGTCCTCTGCACCACTACCCTCCTCCTCTGCACCACTACCCTCCTCCTCCTCCTCTGCACCACTACCCTCCTGCTCCTCTGCACCACTACCCTCCTACTCTGCACCACTACCCTCCTCTTTCTCTGCACCACTACCCTCCTCCTCTGCACCACTACCCTCCTGCTCCTCTGCACCACTACCCTCCTCCTTTGCACCACTACCCTCCTCCTCCTCTGCACCACTACCCTCCTCCTCTGCACCACTACACTCCTCCTCTGCACCACTACCCTCCTCCTCCTCTGCACCACTACCCTCCTCCTCTGCACCACTACCCTCCTCCTCCTCTGCACCACTACCCTCCTCCTCTGCATTACTACCCTCCTGCTCCTCTGCACCACTACCCTCCTCCTCTGCACCACTACCCTCCTCCTCTGCACCACTACCCTCCTCCTCTGCACCACTACCCTCCTCCTCTGCACCACTACCCTCCTCCTCCTCTGCACCACTACCCTCCTCTTCCTCTGCGCCTCTACCTTCCTCCTCTGCACCACTACCCTCCTCCTCTGCATCACTACCCTCCTCCTCTGCACCACTATCCGCATCCCTCCTCCTCCTCCTAAGCACCACTACCCTCCTACTCGTCTGCGCCACTACCCTCCTCCTCCTCCCCCTCTGCACCACTACCCTCCTTCTCTGCACCACTACCCTCCTCCTCCTCTGCACCACTATCCTCCTTCTCCTCTGCACCACTACCCTCCTGCTCCTCTGAACCACTACCCTCCTCCTCTGCACCACTACCCTCCTCCTCCTCTGCACCACTACCCTCCTCCTCTGCACCACTACCCTTCTCCTCCTCTGCACCACTACCCTCCTCCTCTGCACCACTACACTCCTCCTATGCACCACTACCCTCCTCCTCCTCTGCACCACTACGCTCTTCCTCTGCACCACTACCCTCCTCCTCCTCTGCACCACTACCCTCCCCCTCTGCATTACTACCCTCCTGCTCCTCTGCACCACTACCCTCCTCCTCCTCTGCACCACTTCACTCCTCCTCTGCATCACTACCCTCCTCTTCTGCACCACTACCCGCATCCTCCTCCTCCTCAGCACCACTACACTCCTCCTCCTCTGCATCACTACCCTCCTCTACCTCTGCCCCACTACCCCCCTCCTCCTCCTCTGCACCACTACCCTCGTCCTCTGCACCACTACCCGCCTCCTCTGCACCACTACCCTCCTCCTCCTCTGCACCACTACCCTCCTCCTCCTCCGCACTACTACACTCCTCCTCTGCACCACTACCCTCCTCCTCCTCTGCACCACTACCCTTCTCCTCCTCTGCACCACTACCCTCCTCCTCCTCTGCACCACTTCCCTCCTTCTCTGCACCTCTACCCTCCTCCTCTACGCCACTACCCTCCTCCTCCTCCGCACTACTACCCTCCTCCTCTGCACCACTACCCTCCCCCTCCTCCTTCGCACCACTACCCTCTTCCTCTGCACCACTACCCCCTCCTCCTTTGCACCACTACCCTCCTCCTCTGCACCACTACCATCCTCTCCTCCTCCTCTGCACCACTACCCTCCTCCTCTGCACCACTACCCTCCTCCTCCTCTGCATCACTACCCTCCCCCTCTGCATTACTACCCTCCTGCTCCTCTGCACCACTACCCTCCTCCTCCTCTGCACCACTTCACTCCTCCTCTGCATCACTACCCTCCTCCTCTGCACCACTACCCGCATCCTCCTCCTCCTCAGCACCACTACCCTCCTCCTCCTCTGCGCCACTACCCTCCTCCTCCTTCCCCTCTGCACCACTACCCTCCTCTTCTGCACCACAACCCTTCTCCTCTTCTGCACCACTACCCTCCTCCTCCTCTGCACCACTACCCTCCTCCTCCTCTGCACCTCTACCTTCCTCCTCTGCACCACTACCCTCCTCCTCTGCACTACTACCCTCCTACTCCTCTGCACCACTACTCTCCTCCTCTGCATCACTACCCTCCTCCTCTCCACCACTACCCGCATCCTCCTCCTCCTCAGCACCACTACCCTCCTCCTCCTCTACGCCACTACCCTCCTCCTCCTCCGCACCACTACCCTCCTCCTCTGCACCACTACCCTCCTCCTCTGCATAACTACCCTCCTCCTCTGCACCACTACCCCCTCCTCTGCATAACTACCCTCCTCCTCCTCCTCCTCCTCCTCTGCACCACTACCCTCCTCCCCCTCTGCACCACTACCCTCCTCCTCCGCATAACTACCCTCCTCCTCCTCCGCACCACTACCCTCCTCCTCCTCTGCACCACTACCCTCCTCTGCATCACTACTCTTCTCCTCCTCCTCCTCAGCACCACTACCCTCCTCCTTCTCTGCACCACTACCCTTCTCCTCCTCCGCACCACTACCCTCCTCCTCTGCACCAATACCCCCTCCTACTCTGCACCACTACCTCCTCCTCCTCTGCACCACTACCTCCTCCTCCTCTGCATCACTACCCTCCTCCTCCTCTGCACCACTACCCTCTTCCTTTCTCTGCACCACTACCCTCCTCCTACTCTGCACCACTTCCCTCTTCCTTTCTCTGCACCACTACCCTCCTCCTACTCTGCACCACTACCCTCCTCCTCCTCTGCACCACTACCCTCCTCCTCCTCCGCACCACTACCCTCCTCCTCCTCTGCACAACTACCCTCCTCCTCCTCTTCAGCACTACCCTCCTCCTCCTCTGCACCACTACCCTCCTCCTCTTCACCACTACCCTCCTCCTCCTCTGCACCACTACACTCCTCCTCTGCACCACTAGCCTCCTCCTCCTCTGCACAACTACCCTCCTCCTCCTCTTCAGCACTACCCTCCTCCTCCTCTGCACCACTACCCTCCTCCTCTTCACCACTACCCTCCTCCTCCTCTGCACCACTACCCTCCTCCTCCTCTTCAGCACTACCCTCCTCCTCCTCTGCACCACTACCCTCCTCCTCCTCTGCACCACTACCCTCCTCCTTTTCAGCACCACCCTCCTCCTCCTCTGCACCACTACCCTCCTCCTCCTCTGCACCACTACCCTCCTCCTCCTTTTCAGCACTACCCTCCTCCTCCTCTGCACCACTACCCTCCTCCTCCGCCGCTGCACCACTACCCTCCTCCTCTGCACCACTACCCTCCTCCTCTGCACCACTACCCTCCTCCTCCTCCTCCTCAGCACCACTACCCTCCTCCTTTTCTGCACCACTACCCTCCTCCTCCTCTACACCACTACCCTCCTCCTCCTCCGCTGCACTACTACCCTCCTCCTCTGCACCACTACCCTCCTCCTCCTCTGCACCACTACCCTCCTCCTCCCTGCACCACTACCCGCCTCCTCTGCACCGCTACCCTCCTCCTCCTCCTCTGCATCACTACCCTCCTCCTCCTCCTTAAGAGATGGGTGTGAGGTGTAGCCAGGTGTGGGCTTCAGTGTTCCCTTTCATCTGCAGGTGTAGATGGGGAGAGTTGCCAGGTGTGGGCTTCAGAGTTCCCTCTCATCTGCACGTGTGGGTGTGGAGAGTTGCCAGGTGTCGGCTTCAGTGTTCCCTCTTATCTGCAGGTGTGAGCTTCAATGTTCCCTCTCCTCTGCATGTGTGGTGGGGAGAGTTGCCAGGTGTGGGCTTCAATGTTCCCTCTCATCTACAGGTGTGGGTGGGGAGACTTGCCAGGTGTGAGGTTCAATGTTCCTTCTAATCTACAGGTGTGGTTGGGGAGAGTTGCCAGGTGTGGGCTTCAATGTTCCCTCTCATCTACAGGTGTGGGTGGGGAGAGTTGCCAGGTGTGAGCTTCAATGTTTCCTCTCATCTACAGGGGTGGGAGGGGAGAGACTCCTGCTAGGACTTCACCGGAGGGGCGTCACTGGTGATATCCTTGCGATTTGGATCCAGGACAGTGAGGAGAACAAGAAGTACCTCGAAGAGCTCGGTGCGTCGCTTAACAATTTTAATGATGTTGAAATATGGTAAATTGTTGAGACCTGCCTCACGAGACCAATAATGTACAAGGACACATCTACGAGGAACTGGTTGTTGAGACCAGCCTCACGAGACCAATAATGTACAAGGACACATCTACGAGGAGCTGGTTGTTGAGACCAGCCTCACGAGACCAATAATGTACAAGGACACATCTACGAGGAGCTGGTTGTTGAGACCTGCCTCACGAGACCAATAATGTACAAGGACACATCTACGAGGAGCTGGTTGTTGAGACCTGCCTCACGAGACCAATGTAGATGTACAGTAATCTATATAGGTACATGTGTAGATGTACAGTAATCTACAGATGTACATGTGTAGATGTTCAGTAATCTACAGATGTACATGTGTAGATGTACAGTAATCTACAGATGTATATGTGTAGATGTACAGTAATCTACAGATGTACATGTGTAGATGTACAGTAATCTACAGATGTACAGTAATCTACAGATGTACATGTGTAGATGTACAGTAACCTACAGATGTACAGTAATCTACAGATGTACATGTGTAGATGTACAGTAATCTACAGATGTACAGTAATCTACAGATGTACATGTGTAGATGTACAGTAACCTACAGATGTACAGTAATCTACAGATGTACATGTGTAGATGTACAGTAATCTACAGATGTACATGTGTAGATGTACAGTAACCTACAGATGTACAGTAATCTACAGATGTACATGTGTAGATGTACAGTAATCTACAGATGTACATGTGTAGATGTACAGTAATCTAGAGATGTACATGTGTAGAAGTACAGTAATCTACATATGTACATGTGTAGATGTACAGTAATCTACAGATGTACATGTGTAGATGTTCAGTAATCTACAGATGTACATGTGTAGATGTACCGTAATCTACAGATGTATATGTGTAGATGTACAGTAATATACAGATGTATATGTGTAGATGTACAGTAATCTACAGATGTACATGTGTAGATGTACAGTAATCTACAGATGTACTTGTGTAGATGTACAGTAATCTACAGATGTACAGTAATCTACAGATGTACATGTGTAGATGTACAGTAATCTACAGATGTACATGTGTAGATGTACAGTAATCTACAGATGTACAGTAATCTACAGATGTACATGTGTAGATGTACAGTAATCTACAGATGTACAGTAATCTACAGATGTACAGTAATCTACAGATGTACATGTGTAGATGTACAGTAATCTACAGATGTACATGTGTAGATGTACAGTAATCTACAGATGTACATGTGTAGATGTACAGTAATCTACAGATGTACATGTGTAGATGTACAGTAATCTACAGATGTACATGTGTAGATGTACAGTAATCTACAGATGTACATGTGTAGATGTACAGTAATCTACAGATGTACATGTGTAGATGTACAGTAATCTACAGATGTACAGTAATCTACAGATGTACATGTGTAGATGTACAGTAATCTACAGATGTACAGTAATCTACAGATGTACATGTGTAGATGTACAGTAATCTACAGATGTATATGTGTAGATGTACAGTAATCTACAGATGTACAGTAATCTACAGATGTACATCTGTAGATGTACAGTAATCTACAGATGTACATGTGTAGATGTACAGTAATCTACAGATGTACATGTGTAGATGTACAGTAATCTACAGATGTACATGTGTAGATGTACAGTAATCTACAGATGTACATGTGTAGATGTACAGTAATCTACAGATGTACATGTGTAGATGTACAGTAATCTACAGATGTACATGTGTAGATGTACAGTAATCTACAGATGTACATGTGTAGATGTACAGCAATCTACAGATGTACATGTGTAGATGTACAGTAATCTACAGATGTACATGTGTAGATGTACAGTAATCTACAGATGTACATGTGTAGATGTACAGTAATCTACAGATGTACATGTGTAGATGTACAGTAAGATGTACATGATGTACTCCAGATGTTCTCCTTTCATCAAAATATGTGGTTCGTATTTGGTGTAATTCTTGTGCCAACCCGCAGATCTTGATGTTGCAACTGCTGTGTACTGGTCACTATATATCTTCTGCATTGCTCTATTGCTAATTACTTTCTTAATCTGTGATAGACTCTGTGGTATGTAAATGTCTACATTTCTTCTCTTAGTTGCAAGTTTTGCAGCATCGTCTGCAATGTCATTTCCAGTTATTCCCATGTGACTTGGCACCCAGTTGACAGTACCCAACGGCCTTGATGTTCCAGTGTTTGCATTTTAGTATGCTGGTGGAATGAATGAGTTTTTGTATGCTGGTGGAATGAATGAGTTTTTGTATGCTGGTGGAATGAATGAGTTTTTGTATGCTGGTGGAATGAATGAGTTTTTGTATGCTGGTGGAATGAATGAGTTTTTGTATGCTGGGGGAATGAATGAGTTTTTGTTTTGATGATAGTGAGAATGAGTTTTGGTATGCGTTGTTTGTATGAGTTTTGGCATGTTGGAGGTATGAATGTATTTTATTGTGCTGGTGGTACCTTCCTTGAGGTTACCTTGAGGCCGTTTAGGGCCTTACCGTCCCCGCGGCCCGGTCCTCGACCAGGCCTCCTCGTTGCTGGACAGGTTAACCAGGTTGTTGGACGCGGCTGCTAGCAGACTGTCGTATGAATCACAGCCTGGTTGATCAGAGCTTATCAAGTTCTCTCTTGAACACTGTGAGAGATCGGCTAGTTATACCCTTTATGTGTAGTAGAAGGTATAGATAAGCAGCCTTCCAGTCTGTAGTGGAAGGTATAGATAAGCAGCCTTCCAGTCTGTAGTGGAAGATGTAGATAAGCAGCCTTCCAGTCTGTAGTGGAAGGTATAGATAAGCAGCCTTCCAGTCTGTAGTGGAAGGTATAGATAAGCAGCCTTCCAGTCTGTAGTGGAAGGTATAGATAAGCAGCCTTCCAGTCTGTAGTGGAAGGTATAGATAAGCAACCTTCCAGTCTGTAGTGGAAGATATAGATAAGCAGCCTTCCAGTCTGTAGTGGAAGGTATAGATAAGCAGCCTTCCAGTCTGTAGTGAAAGGTATAGATAAGCAGCCTTCCAGTCTGTAGTGGAAGGTATTGATAAGCATTTGTCTCCTGATTTTATGAATAAGTTTTGGTATGTAATTGATATATTATCATTTTCTACACTTTATTATCAATATGACTTTCTTTACTATTGTTTATTGGATCACTATTATTAGTTTTGGGTCTTTATTTGTTACGAGATCTTAGTTATTGTAACATTTTAGGGATTTTAGACATTTGGGAATTTTTGTCTGCCTTTAGTCTGTCTTAACCTTATTATCCTCAAGATCAAGCAGGAGCATATATACACCTGTGTTATTGTAAGTTGCTTAATGTACAACTAAATACAGTAAGTTGCCGACTGTAACTTACAATTATGCATTAAGCAGCTTACCGTATATGTACTTTCATATTATCAGTATCCTATTGTAAACTTGCTCTAATACAGTAGGAAGCCTTTTGGGCACTTACTTTATTACAGTAAGTAACGTACTGTACAAGATCTTTTGTACAGTAAGCAGCTTACTGTTCAAGTAGTTTAATACAGTAAGTGTCCTTGTACACACTTAAATGAACAATTTCTTTAGTAAAGAAACTACCATATGTACGCCTGCTTTGATACTGTAAGTAGTACTGTACTATATTTTATATAGTAAAGTACTACAACTATTAAAGTCAATACATGCATTATTTGAAATACAGTAACATATAACTTTAAACAATATAAACAATTTTATTTGCCCTCATTTTATGAGGCCTGTTGTTTGGAGGTATTAACTTGCTAGTGGTATATGATATGACTTTTTAACAGAAACAGAGTAAGACAAATCCGAGTGGTAAACGTTGCCAATGGTCCTTAGGACTCTGGCCTGAGACCTGTCTTGTTTAAAGTATATAAACCACGTAGATAAAAAATAAATTAATTTTCTTAATAAATTAAGAAAAACTTAACACGATACAAGAAGACTTAGGCTTTTAAAATTTAACAAAATTTTGCATGTGCTGGTCAAAACTGTTTATGCTCAGTTCAATATTACGTTGACTTTCCTTTAAATGACTGGAGAGGAAAGTCTCATTTTGATAATTTTCTCAAATTCTTCACCTTCATTATACCTCACTATCAAACTGTTGCTGCTGACAGTGAGAATAGTAACCAACCTTAAAACATTTAAACTGGCAGAAAGCCACTTTTGCTGACCTAAAAAAGCTTAGTGTCTGTTTAACAGAAAACTTGATAATTTTCATATAAATTATTGCAACTGTCAACACAAATCTTCAGTGTAATATCTATCAAAACAGTTTCAATTACTCCTTTTTTCATCTGTTATGTCAGTGCTGGTTAAGGAAGGGGAGAGAGAATCCTTCTAAAAAACTAATAGAAGAAGTTATGCCTGGTTGGAATTGTCACGTTAAAGCATTCCAAATTACATCTATTATTGGGATACTGTGTGGCAAGATGCTGGGTGTCCCATAGATGGCTGGGATACTCTGTGGCAAGATGCTGGGTGTCCCAGAGATGGCTGGGATACCCTGTGGCAGGATGCTGGGTGTCCCAGAGATGGCTGGGATACTCTGTGGCAAGATGCTGGGTGTCCCAGAGATGGCTGGGATACTCTGTGGCAAGATGCTGGGTGCCCCAGAGATGGTTGGGATACTCTGTGGCAAGATGCTGGGTGCCCCAGAGATTGCTGGGATACTCTGTGGCAAGATGCTGGGTGTCCCAGAGATGGCTGGGATACTCTGTGGCAAGATGCTGGGTGTCCCAGAGATGGCTGGGATACCCTGTGGCAAGATGCTGGGTGTCCCAGAGATGGCTGGGATACCCTGTGGCAAGATGCTGGGTGTCCCAGAGATGGCTGGGATACCCTGTGGCAAGATGCTGGGCGCCCCAGAGACGGCTGGGATACTCTGTGGCAAGATGCTGGGTGTCACAGAGATGGCTGGGATACTCTGTGGCAAAATGCTGGGTGTCCTAGAGATGGCTGGGATACTCTGTGGCAAGATGCTGGGTGTCCCAGAGATGGCTGGGATACCCTGTGGCAAGATGCTGGGTGTCCCAGAGATGGCTGGGATACCCTGTGGCAAGATGGTGGGTGTCCCAGAGATGGCTGGGATGCCCTGTAGCAAGATGCTGAGTGCCCCAGAGATGGCTGGGATACCCTGTGGCAAGATGCTGGGTGTCCCAGAGATGGCTGGGATACTCTGTGGCAAGATGCTGGGTGTCCCAGAGATGGCTGGGATACTTTGTGGCAAGATGCTGGGTGCCCCAGAGATGGTTGGGATACTCTATGGCAAGATGCTGGGTGCCCCAGAGATGGCTGGGATACCCAGTGGCAAGATGCTGGGTGTCCCAGAGATGGCTGGGATACCCAGTGGCAAGATGCTGGGTGTCCCAGAGATGGCTGCCTGTCCCAGACCAGACCAAGAACTAGTGCTCTAACCATCATATTATCAAAAGGATTTAAGACAAAACAAATATTTTACAATCAAAGGATTTCTGATTGCCTTAAAAGACAAAACGGTTTATGAATTTCGTAATGAAATTATAAAATTATGAGAGTAAGGAACGTCGTTGAAGATTCCTCTGGGCCTGTATTACATGTAATACTTGCAGAGATAAGTATTCTACACTATACAGCAGCGCTGTATACAGGACACGAGACTTAACCTGACCTTACAGCAAAATGATGTCCAAATAAACCCATCCTCAACCTTCCCCCCTCCACCTCCTCCTCATTCTCTCCCGCCTGTACCACAACACTCCACACACACACACTCACACAATATACATTGCACAACCTACTAATCATAGAATTAAGATGTGAATAAGGCTGTCTTTCTAAACCGTTTCTACCTCTTGTATTTCGCCATTCCAAACGATCATTCCCGAGCGGTAGCCAAAACAGGGTTCTTGAAATTCTCGCGAAGGTTTGATCGGGCAACTAACAGCCTTGTAGCAGGCTTAGGCTATCGATAGGTTCAATTACCAACTGTTCAAGTAGCTCTAGTTGCCTAACAACCAGAAGTTAGCGGCCTCAGCCGAACTAACACCCATCAGCCACTTAGTCTACCAAGACACAACACAAACATCCACCTTAGTATAGATTAGACTAGGCTTCCAGGCCCCCACAAGGTCATGGCGGCCAAAGTCAGGTTCACTGACGAATCTGGTCAGATTCATTCTCCAGCCCAACTACTTGAAGTAATTCATGAGATCACCCAGATTACCTACAAAAAATGTGTTCAAAATAGCAACTGGAGCCATCTTGTTGGTACACAATGCAGACCTTCCAGAACTCCTTTCGACGGCAGTCTGAACAAACTATAGGAGAAGGGGGATCACAGTCTATCCCCGGCCAACTTCCAAGCCAAACGCACTATCTTTGTACATAGGATCCATGACATCATCATGGATCACTCAGTTGACGAGATATCTGCAGAAATCTGGAGAAAAAACAGTGATATTAAAATAATTCATGCCCACTGGTTCGCAACTCAGTCCCACAACAACCAAGTACTGAAGCTAACTCTGGCTTCACCGGAGCAAGCAGCACAAGTCTGCAACCTTGGCTTTTGTGCATTTGGCATCAAGTCTGGCCCTGACCAAATCACCCTACAGAGGTTTCACAAGCTCAAAAAATGCTTCCAGTATGACCACTATTCCAGTGCATGCAACATTGAAATCCCCAAGTGCAGCAGGTGTGCAGGGGAACACAACTACAGGGAATGCACAAGCCCAACACCCAAGTGTGCACTATGCACACTTTGCAATCTCTCATTTGTGCCCCATAAACAAGATGCAATCAAGTAAGCACAAGAAACGGTGACAACAGCCCGTCAACAAGCAGCAATCACCATTCCTGCCCTCCTCCACCAGTAAACTCCTGGGGTAACCCCAACCAACAACAGGCCCAATGGCCTGTCCCCTGTTCACATGTCCGAGGATTCGTTGGCCTACCTGTCTCCTAACAACACAGCCGCCGGCCAGGACCAAGCACAACCCAACAACCCCAACCCAAGTACTCTCCACCCCAGGCCTCATTCAACGCTTAAGAGACACCAAACTCCCAGAATCACCCCGGCCCCTCCACCCCGACAAACTAGCAAACACCCAGGTCCACCCTTCCTACAGTAGTCCCAGACAGGATTGTACTCAAAGCCCTCACAAGCACCCTTGCCATAAGAAACCCTAGACGCAATCAGCGCCTCACACACCGCAGTTCCACACACCACTGTTCTAAGAGGCTCAGGGCCAACTCTAGCAGCCGAAGCTCATCCCATGAGGACAGGATAAGGGCAAGCAACCCCCATAATACTCCATCTGTGAGTGACTCTAGCACTACAAACGTGGACATCGAGAACAGTAGCGTCAACAAAGACCCCTCAATTGTACAGCAACGTGTGGAAAACCTCATCCATCCCCCCCGGCCGGAACCAGGAACATGATAGCTGGTCCAAAAGACCTATCCTCCACCTACACACACATCAACAGCCAAACCGAAGTTAACAACACTGACACTCGAGCCGAACAAACACATACGACTCACAACCAACAATGGGGATCACCATTCTTCAAGTGAATATCAGACACTACTTCAACAACAGATACCTTCTCACCCTGGAGGTAGCCAGGCTTAACCCAGATATTATCTTACTCAATGAAACAGCGGCTAGACAGGACCAGCACACCTCACTTTGGGAATATTCCACTAGGGAGGTCAACAGGGGGATGCACAGCGGGGTGGCAATCCTAATAAAGAGAAGGCTTTCCTACCGCCCCATCCTCATAGAAGATGACCACTTCCTTGAAATAAAATTCATCACCTCACACGCCCCTTAATCGTCTGCACCGCATACCTACCCCCAGGACTCACTCACTTCCCCCTCTATCCCACTCAACAGGCTGCTCGACAGGACACTCCCAACTATAATTGCAGGAGACCTGAATGCCCACCACCACCAGGCCCTATTCAACGCTCCTACCAGAGCAGACCTAAAGGGCAGACAGCTCTTCAGTTTAATGCAAAACAGAGACCTCTCCTTCGAAGGCCTCCACTTCAAGACCTTCTTTGCTGGCACTGTGAGTGGCACCCCTGACATATTACTGACCAACAGAGTCTGTGACCTGTTCCACTGCAGAGTGACCCCAGGCAAGAACGTGGTGTCTGATCACATCCCTGTGGTCACCATCCTCTAAGCTACCCCCTTCCAGTTTGTGACACCTCCCAGGCCCAGACTGGAAACCATGCGAGCCTGGGACTATGACACCTTCCTCACTGACGACCCCATAATTGAGTTTGACAACCTACCCACCCAAACAATAGACCAAGCAGTAAACACCATCCACAACCACATTCAGCTTGCAACTGAGGCCACCTGTGAAAGATCCACCACAAGGACCCACCACCAATATAAACCGACTCAAGAAATCAGAGGTAAAATGAATGAGTACCAGCGAGCCTGTCAAAGTCACTTCCAAACTGTCCAGCCACCAACGTTGTCCCTACAAACACTCAGAAAGGGGAACCTTAGACCTAACGCTAACTCATTAGAGCCATATATGGGGAACCCTTGTGAGACAGGCCAACCAGTACAAAAAGGAGCCGGGAGCCTTCTGGTGTAAGATCAGACAGCTTTTTGGATCGGCTAACCCCAGCCTCACCTGCCTCGTACACACATTCCTGGATGATGATGACGAGGAACAAGAGAAAAAAATAGAAGACCCACAAGAACAGGCTGACCTCATCGGTGCAGAATGGAAAAAAGACACTCACGGCTTCAAACTGCAGAGCCTTCAACAACATTCACTTCATCCGTGTCAACCAATGGACAACAGAAAACGCCGCCTCCCTTCTCAGCACCCCCTTGATAGACCTGACAACCCTCCAAGACGACTACCCACTAACAAGACCCATAACAATGGTAGAGACGAGAGGAGTCATTAAAAACATCCAAGATAATGCCCCAGTACCATCGGGGATCAAAGCAAAGCAGATCAAATTCCTGCCAGGCAATTTTCTACAATCCCTACTCAACCTATTTAATGCCATGCTGGCTTCTGGTCACATTCCCTTAGCTTTCAAATCGACCAAGTTGATATTCATTCCCAAACCCAAGAAAGACTCCCACCAGCCTGGCAACTACTGTCCAATCTCCCTCTTAGACACAATAGGCAAGTGCTTTGAAAAAATCATGTCCAACCGTCTCAACTACTACATGGAGTACAAACAACCTCTTCACAGAAAAACAGTTTGGCTTTCGAGCACAAAGGTCAACCTTGCACGCAATAAACATCATCTAAGATGCTGTGAGCTCAATTCGCCAGCAAAAACAGGTAGCCCTGATTGCGACGAGGGACGTCCACAAGGCCTTCGACAGCCTATGGCACGATGGTCTGGTGTACAAATTAGCAGAATTGCCAGCCAAAACTGGACCCTCCTCAGGCTCATCAGAAACTTCCTAAAGAACAGACAAGTTACTCCCAGTTTCATGGCGAAAGCTGCAGCAGTCTTCACCCCAACAGCTGGAGTCCCCCATGGGTCGCGCCTAAGCCCAGTCCTCTTCAACATTTTTGTAAATGACCTGCCCCAACCGGAGTACAGGGGACACCATTATCGTCCAATTTGCGGACGACGAAACACACGTAATAACATCTAACCCAAGAAGCCAAGCAGCCAAACATGCAACTGTAACCCGTAAGGCGAATGTAGGACTAGCCAGGACTGCTAACTGAGAAAGAAAATGGAGGATCACCACTAACCCAGAAAAGATCCAAATAAGCACTGTTGGATGTATGGCACTTTCATACACTTGTGTGGCAAACCCTTTGGCACACAATAAGCACTTTCTCAATTGAAAACGAGAGGAGGAATAAGGATCAGGGGTGAATCCATAGCCATCTCAAACTCCAACACAGTGCTCGGATACAACTTTAACAGTCTACTCAACGCCACCCAGTACGTCTCCCAGAAGACAGCGATGGCTAGGGGTTCCTTGTTGAGGCTCTTCCGCTTTAGGCAAGCCCCATCCCACATCAAGCTCCACCTGTACTGAATGATAATAAGACCTAGCCTGGAGTACCCTTACGTCCACCTGAACCTTACCAACAAAACCAACATGCTGAAGATCCAACGGGTACAAAATAAAGCACATCGCTTGCAGTGGGCCTGTCACTGATGGACAGGGTAAGAACAGACCAACTCCATGAGACACTCAACATGATGCCAATGAACATCAGGCTCAGCTACCTGGCCAGAAGGCAGCTGTACCGCATGAAGCACATGTACGTCCCAGACCCCGAAGATCCCTACGAAGCAGTAAACACCACCAGTGACTACGAGATCCATGAACCACCACACAGGACCAGAAGAATAACTTTCTAACAAAAAGTGAGACACGTCCATGATCAGGCCTTCCCAAGACCTCAAATACTAAGTGGCCTACCAGACGACCCAGATGAGTGGCCCATCCCGGACCCGATCTATACCTAATAAAGAATTAAAAAAATTAAATAAATAAAAATTAAAAAAAAATAAAAACAACCAAACCTTTTTTGTGCTACCAGAAGAGTAACTACCCTGATGTTGCTAAGATTAAACTCTTGCAGCCAACTCCACCTAGGGCTTCCAGACACCAGCTAGGACACAAACACTAGCCACCCAGCCAAAGTACTGGCAACCCAACACACCACAAACCCAAACAAACGACACTCACATGTCAACCCATGGTGGACAGGCCACCGAACTTTCTAACCTCCTCTCTCTCAACACCCGCATCCTCTTCCAGAACTTCACCTCCCCATACCCTCTACCTTCCCCAACCTTTCCAAACCCTTTGGACATCAAAGAAAAGAAAGAAAAGAGCCCACTTAGTTCAGGAATGATTTTTCTTGCCTGGTGTTGAACTTTTCCTTAAGCAGATGTACCTTTCTGAAGCTGAGGTCTCCATGCTTCGATACAATAATACAAGCACCAGAGATTTATACTGTTGAAAAAAAAATAGCTACTCTATTTTCAATTAAATCAAAGTTACGTCTGACTATTCCTCGGATATGGTTGGTTTCTTTTACTGCAGCTTCCACTTGTTGAGCAACTTTTGATTTGATTTGTGGATCCTGACTCCAAGGTCCTTCTTCATCAACCTCCTGCAAGGTAATATTTTTATTTGATAGTTGTGATGTGCAATGTTATGCCCCACATGCAAGGTCTTTGTATTTTTCGTAGTTAAAGAGCATCTGCAAATCGTCCGACACTTGTGGAGTTCATGTAGATCGCTGTGTAAGGCCTCAATATTATGTTCACTCCATACTTTACCATGAATCTTAGCGTCATCTTCAATTTTGATGATATGGTTTGTGATTTTCTATTCTATGTCATTGATGTATATGACAAAAAGGGTTAGCCCCAAAATGGAACCTTGCTATACTCCACTCACCACATTTCTCCAGTCAGAGATATTTCCGTTTAGGACGACACTTTGCTTTCTTTGTTTTAATCATTGTTTGATCCATTCTAGTATTCTACCATATATTCCATGTGTTTGTACTTTCTATGTCAGTCTTTCATGTGGTACATTAGCAAAAGCTTTAGCAAAGTTTAAGTATATTAGATGTACTGGAAGTCCTTGTCTGAATACTTGGTTGCCATTTCCAAAACCTGGAGCAGTTTGTAAGGCATGATTTATTTTTAAAAAGGCCATTGTTGTGACCCAAAGTGAAGGAGTGAATAAATTCGAAAATCTCTCTCAGAGTATGGGGCAAGGGAAGTGTGTATGAATGGGTGTGTGTGTGTGAAAGGAAGCTAGCGGAGACATCTTGGACATCAGAATGTCGGTACCGGCTAACAATCATCCGCCAGTTGTGGCTGCTATAAGGAAGGCGGTACTTCAAGGACACAGGGTGGCCGGAAACACACAAGGGCTGGTTGTGTGGAGGGCCAGAGGACATATGTGACAGATGTGGATTTGGGAGTTGACATTTGGCTGGAGCAATTGACGGAAGGTAGTTCTGTCCTGCACGTCAGACTGGGCGGTGATCCAGTGGAAGCCGAGGGTACATCAACAGAGTAACTGAGGACATCAGTTGGTCGGCATGTCCCAGTCTGGTTGCTTCCACACCTTAGTGTAGCAGTTTGGTTTACGTGAGTGTGCATCTTAAGTAGCAATTATGATGCTACTGATGTTAGCATCAGACTAATGAGATGATGTTAGGTGGTGGGTGCTAGAGCTCCTAGTTAGAGGTCCGAATTCCGGGTGTTAAGGGCGCGACACAAGTGTTAAGTGGCAGACTAAAGCATAACTAACGAACCTGCGACACTGCAATAAAATATTATCCGAAGTCAACCTGCTCTCGCACAAGACAGCACATATATGACTTATTGCTTATAGTCACTATTTCGCTTGTAAATAAATACATGTGTGATATATTCCAAGCCATATATTTTTTCAGAGCACTAACTTTTTCTCAGTTTTATTAATCAATAGATATTTTATAAAAAAAAATGGCAATATCCTAGGTTACTTTACAATTTATTTAAATATTTTAGTTTCGTTTTATTATTTTTATAAAACTGTAATATCAGTATAGGTACAGGTTCAGTTCTAATTGTATATCTTAACATACTAAGAAGGTTAGGTTAGGTTGTGGTTTTCTATTCAGCTTTTCAAGGTAAACTTAAATATTCACAATAAATTAGTATGTCACATATGCACTTATTCATAAGAAATATATGACTATAAGCAAGTGCGAGAACGGGTTGCAGAAGTGATATACGAGTGGCAGAAAGAGGCCTACGTTTTGGAATTCAAGAGTGGTGCTAACCATAGCTGGCGGCTATCTTGATGTTATCTTGAGATGGTTTCAGGGCTTAACGTCCCCTTGGCCCGGTCCTCGACCAGGCCTCCTTTATGTTATACTCCCCTAGGAAGCAACCCATAGCAGCTGTCTAACTCCCAGACACGTATTTACTGCTAGGTAACAGGGGCATCAGGGTGTAAGAAACTCTGCCCATTTGTTTCCACCTCCACCGGGGATCGAACCCCGAACCTTAAGACTACGTATCCGAAGCACTGTCCACCCAGCTGTTAGGCCCTATTTAGGGGGGGGGGGTGAAGGGGAGGGAAGACGAATGACGGGCAAGGGGAGGGGAGAAAGGGAGAAGGAAGAAGGGAGAGGGGAGAACCAATGATCTGAGCACCAGATCATTACAACTCCCCATCCTCGGAAATTAAGAAATTTGTGTGTAAAGAAATTTAATGCACACTTTTCTTATCTGGAAAATCCTGCCTACCATAACCATTAATTCCACAAACAACATCTTTAACCCAGACATATATAACCCAATGCCTCAAAAACAAAATAAATTATCTAATCCTAAATAATTCCTTACAATACTCCAACAACAATAATGGCGCACTCAAAAGGTGCGTCCCAGCATGTATTTATACCTATCAACACAACAGTATAATACCTGAAACATAAGGACAGAGACCGTCCCTATACTCCTGGCTGTCCACTTGGATGCAGCCCCGTACCCTTCCAACTACCTGGAAGACAAAACATCCTATACCTGTCTTGATATAGTAACAAATAACTGGAAAAATCCCAACCTAACAACTGCCAACTAGCTAAAATCAGCCGATAGCCTTCAGCTATCCCAGTATTCATCCTGGAATAAAGATCAAACACATCACATCACGTCACACAGAAACATTAAAAAAAAATTAACACAATGTCATTAAAAATTAAACCAAAAATCATATAGAGAACACTATCCTTCTGGGTCCTCGTGTTCCACTCCACACCTGTGGCAACTGCCCACCATAGCGTATCCAGATCCTTAAAATCTAAAGAAAATACACAAAAATATTTTTATTAAAAAATGTTCAATGTCCACAGACATGTCTCTTAACCAACAACAACACACTGGATATGAGTTCCTCAAACTCCTAATATCCCAGAGTTCATACTCAAGTCCACAACAACAGGGGTTAACACATTTTTCAGGCTGTGTACCAAACCCTTATTGTTCAGTAACCCACAAAAATTAAAAAAAAAATGTATGTATATTAACTATCAGTATCTAGAATCTAGAAAAATCTAGATAAAGTTCCCTACTGATCCACGTTTTGTACCGCCGGGAGAGTACACCATGACTCACCATGGGAACATCCTGGTAAGATCAGCCTGTACCTCAGATTCAGCTAGAGTTAATTGAAATATTAATGATACATTTTGATTTTTTTTTGTACGTCATGGGCAGCTGACGCCCTGATGTGCTGACCAAGTTGGCTGAATCAGCTGGGAACAGGTCCACACCAGACGTTCCCACAACAGTGTAAAACGCCACCCCCCCCCCCCCTTCTGATTCAGTTGTATATATACCCCTGTATGATAGTTAGAAGGGAGACAGTGCTGGAGTGTGTGAGGCTGCAGGTCCGTGAGGAGGCAGGTCATCAGGCAAGCCTCAGGAGACGGAGTGACTCCACCCAACTGAGAGGCAGAGAGTGGTCTGAAGGTAATGTGTGTGATCTTTGATACGTTTCCATGTCTGGATCCCGTAACAATTGCCAGTGTTAAAGTAGGATTTTATAAGTAGTGAATTACATAATTTGTTCTCAATAAACTCATGTTAAACTTCCCATCTGTATCAATTGTTCAATCCCTGTAACTTCTAATATAATTGGCTAACAACCGTCCCATAAATATTAACAGTTAAAGAAAGAGTACTCTCTCTAAGTCAAGCAATGTTTCTTGCCTCGTTGCTTGATAGTCTCAATGGTCAAGGCAGATGGTGGCAGCGTCTTTTAATCCTGTGTAGCATCTCCTTGTTGGAAGGGTACCTTTTGGTTCCGGTGCTATATGGTGGTGTTACAGTGGTGCTAGCGGTGGTCCAATAAATTGTGGATGTGTTTACAGTTTATTGGAGTCTTGGGCGCCTGGCTGTTCGGTTGGCCACGTCGTTGTTTATTTGTTTAAGCGGGCTCGCGTTTTCGTTGCTCGGAGCCACACGTATTTTAAGTGTATTAGTTAAGGCGCGTCATACGGAAAACAAGGAGTGTTTAGGGTATGCGCTTCCCCTCTGGAGCTATGGACAGAAATTAGTTCTCGTTTCTCTGCATAGTTCCAGGGGTGTACAACCCAGTTATAGGTTGTACAGCAATCTGCTTGGCATGTTGTCCGGGAAGTTATCAGTGAAGGACGCTTACTGATACATTTCTGAGGTATTTGGAATTGCCTCGAGTTCTAGATTTAGACGTGAAGGTAGTGGACGGTGCATCAAGTCACCTAGAGAATTACTGAGTCTTCATCATAGAGGGGTTAAGCTTTAGCAACGGAGCTTTCTCAAATTATAGTGTGAATTGTAGCTTCGGTGGGTGTAACACCCATGACCTCCCCCCCTTAGAGTTCACACCCAGACCTTTCCCTCCCCCCCCTTAGAGTTCACACCCAGGGAAGCCTTCTCCAAGAGGTCAGCCCAGATGACCTCCGGTTTATCTTGTATATTGATCAAAAATTCCTGGGTTAGTCTTAGTCAGCATAGTTTCAAGTATGTAATATTTCAGGCAAGGGAATTAGACTCCAGATTCTTATGTGTAAACATCCCTGGATCTCCACCTTTTGGCCAGGTCAGAGGTCAGTCACACACGTAATTAATAACTCCTCTCTTGAAGAGTGTATGGTGAATGTCAAACAAGCTTATTGAAATATTTCTTGAGTGTACACGTATGGCCGATCTCCTTACATTCTTGGTGTAGGTAGCAACAGCAGATCTCCCCCTCCCCCTGTGGGGGTTGTATATAGAGGTCCTGTAGGGACTTAGTAAACACAGAGTGCCAGACATCGGGGTCCAGAGAGGGCTGTGAAAAACATCTCAGCCAGAGAGAGGCAGGTCTTAAGGTAATGTGTGTGATCTCTGAAGTTTGTTCCCTGTCCAAATTTCTTAAATTTTTTGCCAGTGTTAGAGTAGGATTTATAAGTGGTGATTGACATAATTTTGGTCTCAATAAACTCATGTTAAATTTCCCGTCTGTGTCAATTGTTGAATCCTCTTAGCCTTTTGGATATAGTGGCTGACAACCGTTTTCATAATTAATGACAGTCATAGCAAGTACTCTCCAAGTCAAGCAATGTTTCTTGCCTCGTTGCTTGATATAGTCTCAATGGTCAAAGGCAGATGGTGGCAGCGTATTTAATCCTTGTGTTAGCATTTCCTTATTGGCAGTGTATCTTTTGGTTCCGGTGTAACCATCATATGTCAGCTCACATTACCGTGTTTCATAACAGTGTTATCAAGTGCAACCGATGGGAAGTGTTACTCAGGATAAGTAGTGTTTACATTATTAGTTTAGTGTTCCATTATAGTGGTGTTCCATTATAGTGGTGTACATTAGAGTGGTGTTACAATTGGGGTGTTACAATTCAGTAGGGCGGCTATCGATGTTGGATGTTTGACTACAAGGGCAGGTCAGACGTAGTTGATAGTCGTGGATTACCGAGGAACAATCGTTGTCTTAATCATCATGAGAGTAGTTTTATAATTAGTTACGGGACTTAGTAGTTAAGTATATTATATTTTTTATTTCATTATTTAACGCATTATTTAATAAGTATAAAGGATTTCTGTGTCGATAAGGTTGTATGTGCACCTGAGCGCCTCTGGTCTGCACATGTGTGTACACGTGTATCTCGGGTGGCGATCTGCAGGGTTGCAATCCCCCTCTATTCCCTCTCAGTTCCTGCCTCAAGGTCCCTACACCTACACCCACCCAGTTCCTCCTTCCCCTTCAGTTTCCACCCCTCCCGCCCCTGCAACCTCCCGCCCCACCCCGAGGTCGGGGTCGCTCATCCACACGCCCCTCCACTCTCCCTCCACTTCTATCCTCCCCGCCCTGCGCCCAATCCCTCAACCCCCCACCAGCTCTCCCCGTCTCCCTCATACCTCCTGTCATATTCCTCCCCCTCCCACATTCAACACCCCCACCCTGCTTCCCCTCCCCCCTCGCCCATCCCCCCAGTGTGGCTTCCCCGGGGTTAGTTTGTACTTGTGATAAGAAGGTTCAACCGTTGACACTTAGAGAGGGAAGCTTGGTTATGAGGTTAAATGAAAGGCGCCTGCCAATCAAAGTAGGAAGCTAGCACCTAGATGGCGTGGACCATATAGAGTTATTAAGAAGCTGGGACCAGTTAATTTTCTGATCAGGGGAATCTTTGATGACCAGGGTGACACAACTATTCATGTCAACAAATTAAAGTGATACGTTGCCAGGGAGGAACTGGAACTGCCTTCAGTGATTCCCATTCCTGACCCTTCTGAGTTGACTGACCCAGCTGGGCTTGTCCAGGATGGAGAGGAGGACCTTCTGTCAACTCTCATTGGTACCCAGGGTCAGCCTTGTCACCCTATGTTAACGAGGTCACAGGCGAAGCAGGGAGAGTTTCAGTAAGCTGTCTTGTCTTGTCCCTTAATTGTTTTTTATCAGATTTTTTTTTTTTAGACTGGCAATTGTTTTCAAACTTTGTCATGGAATGTATTCAGCGAACATACCTTACCTAATACCTAGGCCTGGTCGACGACCGGGCCGCGGGGACGCTAAGCCCCGGAAGCACCTCAAGGTAACCTCAAGGTAAGGTACCTACCCTTGGGCTGTACCCTATCACCAAAGCCCAGGGGAGAGTCCTTGCTTCCGCCAGTTGGAGTGTATTCTGTCTTCCCCAGGTCTGCTTGTCCACACCGCTCTGTCCCCGGTACCAGCTACTCGTGAACCAACATTGAGGCCAGAGGGGTCACCCCTCTGGTACAGTGGAGAGGGGGTCACGTTACACCCCACTCCCCCCCCAACAATCCCAGTAACCCCACCACTCAGTTACTTGGGAGGGTGATAATGACACCATTCACCCAGCCGACACCTCCCACCACACGAGGTTGTCCAGGCCAGAGTTCCTGCCAGCAGAGCACAGCTGTCCAGATGTCAACGTACCATGGTGGGCCCCAGTCTTGCAGTTCATCATCAGAGGCACCCACCTGCCTGCTGCGACACACCGTGCAGGCACACCGGAAGTGGAGGCGCGAGGTCAACAAGCGGGTATGCCAGCAGCAGTAACCTACCAGTTCCCCCTCGTCCTTGGGGATGCCACATCACTGACTCCAACGAGGCGGTCACATTCCAACGGCACCTCCCTACTGAGTGTGCTTGACTCGCCAATAGGGTGCACGTTTCGCACCATCGGCCCAAGGTCAGGCACATTAGGGCATGCGCGATAAGGCGTACCAGCTCAGTAGAATGTGACACAAGCAACGCCTGTACAGTGATGGGTCCCAGGAGCTGAAGTTGGGATCCACCTGGCCTGCCGCCACGCCACGACACCTGCTTACTTCTGTTGCAAGACATCATTGACGTCACACTCTCTGCCCTGCTGCCACGACTCCTGCTATGTAGCTGCTGTCACTCATCATCGACCGTCGGCTTCAAGCAGCTGGAAGCGAGATGTGCTTGCTTACATCTCTCCCGACATCGTTCACCTGTGACCGGCCAAGTCCCCGGCCGCTGCTCTTCACACCACCACCCTCCAGCAGTTGGGCAGATTGACGAGGAGTCTGTCACCAGTAGACTCGCTCTGTCACCAGACGTACCCCCAGAGCTGTTACAAGAAGATCTCAGGGTATATGCAGGCATCATCGACGGGCAGACGCTGGACTTTCATCAGGTCTCCAACATCAGGCCACCACGCGAGAGTACAACGGATGCACGATAGAAAACGCGTATATCAACATGAACATTTAGTGGCAAGGTTATAAATGCTTGTTAAGAGAAATGACTCTATTATTTAGGTTTTGCATGAATATGTAATCAGTTGAAAATCTTTAGCATTTATGAGGATGTAAAATAACTAGACCTAGAAAAATGGTCCTAGACAGTGATCTTAGCTAGATGACTTGGGTCTCTAGCACAAACTTTATCTCGAATTTTATTTGATTTTATTTCATGTGTCTATGTAATAAGTTTGTCCTGGTGATGAGTGTCCAGGATCTCTATTTTGTACCAGTGTATGGGTACATATTTTTTGTTAATAATTGCATGCCTTTATATTTCAATAAAATGTTGTCATGTTATGCAATGTTTATTTTGTGGTAAGAAGTAGTCTTACTATCAGTATGTGCAGGGTGCATGGAGAGTGACCCTGGCATTATTGTCTTGTGCGGTATATGGATTGGCCCACAAGTATTCGGTAAACTTATGGTTCTATTGATGAGTTTTTCATGTCCATTATTTTTATATTTTAATCATGTTTTATAATTGTATAGCTTATTAAATTAGCTGTGGGTCATGAGGTACCTAGCAGATGTTTGGGGTATGTCCCACTTAGGTATAATGTTACCTGTTATTTTTAATTACTTAGAATTAAATGTTAGAGTAGGAATATTATATTTTTTCCATGTTGATCATTTTATTTTGTATGTTTTGTTCTTGAGACCTTCTGAGGAAGACTTGCTAGGCTGCCTAGTGTGCAGGCAGGATATGTCATTGTTTCATAGTATTCTTTAGTGTCATCTATTGTACCTCAGGGTTGTATTATGAAGAATTGCAATATTACTTATGTATTGACATTATATTAATTTTTAGTTATTAGTAATTTTCCTGTTCCATTAGGAATTATTTTACTTTTTTTATATCATGCTAGTTTTAAGGCGATTTTTTGTTTTGGTCTTCCAGCCTTCGGGGGAAGCCTTGCTGGGCTGCCTCGGGTGCAGTCGGGATTTGTCTTTTATTTTTCATTAATATAATTTATTGTCATATTATCATATTATATTCGCTGGAATTGTATAGCGTGTAAGGGTATCATTTCTTGTATTTTTACCAATATTTTTTGTTTCTTTCATTTTACATTTATGTGAAGTGTAACTGTATAATGTACTTTGCATCATGTTAATTTAGTTCATTTACTTTTATCAATTTTGGCACTGGCATTTTTTTTACTTTTAGGGTATAAGGGATGGGTTGGGATAAGACAAAATCAGGCTTAACTTAGATACACCCGATTGTTGTCTTAATTCCGGGGAGAGGGAGTATTGTAACGCCGGGAGAGTACACCCATGACTCACCATGGGAACGCCCTGGTATGATCAGCCTGTACCTCAGATTCAGCTAGAGTTAATTGAAATATCATCTGGCTCCACCCTAG
Organism: Procambarus clarkii; assembly: GCF_040958095.1. Classification (NCBI taxonomy): domain Eukaryota; kingdom Metazoa; phylum Arthropoda; class Malacostraca; order Decapoda; family Cambaridae; genus Procambarus; species Procambarus clarkii. The sequence continues at coordinate 629,969 of NC_091195.1, read as the reverse complement.
TCAGCTTGTTCCCTGTTTATGAAAATCCTGATAGTCTTAGCACAACAACCTAATGATACATTTTGATTGCTTTTTTGTACGTCATGGGCAGCTGACGCCCTTATGTGCTGACCAAGTTGGCTGAATCAGCTGGGAACAGGTCCACCCCAGACGTTCCCACAACAGTGTAAAACGCCCCCCTTCTGATTCAGTTGTATATATACCCTTGAATGATAGTTAGAAGATAGAGAGAGACAGTGCTGGAGTGTCGGAGTGTGTGAGGCTGCAGGTCAGTGAGGCGGCAAGTCATTAGGCAAGCCTCAGGAGACAGAGTGAATCCACCCACTGAGAGGCAGAGAGTGGTCGAAAGGTAATGTGTGTGATCTTTGATACGTTTCTATGTCTTGATCCCATAACAATTGCCAGTGTTAAAGTAGGATTTTATAAGTAGTAAATTACATAATTTGTTCTCAATAAACTCATGTTAAACTTCCCATCTGTATCAATTGTTGAATCCCTGTAGCTTCTGGATATAGTGGCTGACAATCGTCTCATAAATATTGACAGTTATAGAAAGTACTCTCCAAGTCAAGCTATGTTTCTTGCCTCGTTGCTTGTTAGTCTCAATGGTCAAGGCAGATGGTGGCAGCGTCTTGTAATTGATCCTGTGTAGCATCTCCTTGTTGGAACGGTACCTTTTAGTTCCGGTGCTATATGGTGGTGTTACAAATGATTATTAATTTTTCATTCTTTTTGTTATGTATATAGTGGTATTACATCAGGGTCAATATGAGCTTGCATTTAGATACACTGGAGTCAAGATACAATGAAGTTTTCAATTGCAGAGCAGTAAAATACTAAATGTGCTGTGAATCTAATTTCTATAATTTTTACAAGTTACAGTAAAATTTTGATATATAAAAAACAATATTAAAAATACAAAAGTATGTAAATGGAATAAAATTAATAGCAAAAAATAATACTGTAATTGACAAATGAAGAAATGAACAATATAAAACGGTGGGATAAACATGATAAAAAATATGTAAAATTAATGTGCTTATGATGTCCTCACCTAGTTGTATTCACATAGTTGTGCTTGCTGGGGATGAGCTCTGGCTCTTTGGTCCCACCTCTCAACTGCCAATCAACTGGTGTACAGGTTCCTGAGCCTACAGGGCTCCATCATATCTACATTTGAAACTGTGTATGGAGTCAGCCTCCATCACACCACTGCCTAATGCATTCCATCTTCTCTTCTCAAGTCAATAGCCTGGATGTGTCACAACGGAAAGGTTGATGATATTCTTGAGAGATACAAGAATTTTGCACCAAGACTGTAATCTTTTGTTGAATTATCTGCATGTCTCTTGCAAATTGTCTATACAGTATACCTAAGTCATGAAAGTATTTGTGTGTATGTCTGATACCATACTACTTGTGAAGGAGGAAATGTATATGTTTATCTCTCAGAATGTTCGATAATACGTTTATTGCTTGTGATGTGTGTATATGTATGTATTACACGATGTACTGAACGGGGTGAGAATAGCTTGAGCTACCTCATCCCTTTGTGTGTATTTACATCAATAAACTTATTTCAATTTAAATTTCAAATGCATTCCATCTGTTAAGTACCCTGATAGGTATGTATTATTAGTATACTTGTAATGTTGTATTATTAGTATACTTGTAATGTTGTATTATTAGTATACTTGTAATGTTGTATTATTAGTATACTTGTAATGTTGTATTATTAGTATACTTGTAATGTTGTATTATTAGTATACTTGTAATGTTGTATTATTAGTATACTTGTAATGTTGTATTATTAGTATACTTGTAATGTTGTATTATTAGTATACTTATAAACGTGCTTATACAAGAACAAAAGACAATTATAGACACATCATGAACAATCAACATACTATGATGACCAAACCACATCAGAAAATGGAGAAACGACGACGTTTCGGTTCGTCGTGGACAATTATAAAGTCGAGACACCACATGATAATGGTCCAGGACGGACCGAAACGTTGTCGTTTCTATATTTTCCGTTGTGTGGTTGGGGCATCACATTGTAGTGACTTCAGTACCCACTACAACACGGCGGAGTTGAGGGAAAACGGCAGAGGAGAAGCAACTTCAACACACAGGGAACAACGGGACCAGACGCTGGTTCAACCTTGACGACGAGCGGACGTCTGGACACCTCCGCCTGGGAGCTGCCTGATCACGTTTTGTTTTCGGGTTTTGGCTTTGCTACTGGCGTTTGGCATCCCTCTTCAACGGTTCGGTTGTACGACGCCTGGCCCACATATCGCCTTGGGTCACGGGATTGTTGACAGATTTTTTTTGCCGTGTTCTGGCTGCTTCTCCTGGCGGTGTGACGGTGTTTGGGGGCCGGCTTGGCTGAGAGGTGCCGGGGGTTGGCGGGTCTTGGTGGGCTCCTGGTGTGCCCTCAGTCGTGGTGGGCGGCCGGCTTCTGCTCTGCCGGGGGACACTGGATGGCTTTTTGCGTTTTAGTTGGTGTCCGAGTTTTGGTTTTGTTACCCAGTGTTCTCTGTGTGGAGCGGGGCCGGTGCTTGTCACCCTGAGGGACTCCTGGGGCTCCCCAGTGTTCTCTGTGTGGGGCGGGGCCAGTGCTTGTCACCCTGAGGGACTCCTGGGACTCCCCAGTGTTCTCTGTGTGGGGCGGGACCAGTGCTTGTCACCCTGAGGGACTCCTGGGGCTCCCCAGTGTTCTCTGTGTGGGGCGGGACCAGTGCTTGTCACCCTGAGGGACTCCTGGGCCTCCCCAGTGTTCTCTGTGTGGAGCGGGGCCGGTGCTTGTCACCCTGAGGGACTCCTGGGGCTCCCCAGTGTTCTCTGTGTGGGGCGGGACCAGTGCTTGTCACCCTGAGGGACTCCTGGGCCTCCCCAGTGTTCTCTGTGTGGAGCGGGGCCGGTGCTTGTCACCCTGAGGGACTCCTGGGCCTCCCCAGTGTTGTCTGTGTGGGGCGGGGCCGGTGCTTGTCACCCTGAGGGACTCCTGGGGCTCCCCAGTGTTCTCTGTGTGGGGCGGGGCCGGTGCTTGTCACCCTGAGGGACTCCTGGGCCTCCCCAGTGTTCTCTGTGTGGGGCGGGGCCGGTGCTTGTCACCCTGAGGGACTCCTGGGGCTCCCCAGTGTTCTCTGTGTGGGGCGGGGCCGGTGCTTGTCACCCTGAGGGACTCCTGGGGCTCCCCAGTGTTCTCTGTGTGGGGCGGGGCTGGTGCTTGTCACCCTGAGGGACTCCTGGGGCTCCCCAGTGTTCTCTGTGTGTGGCGGGGCTGGTGCTTGTCACCCTGAGGGACTCCTGGGGCTCCCCAGTGTTCTCTGTGTGGGGCGGGGCTGGTGCTTGTCACCCTGAGGGACTCCTGGGGCTCCCCAGTGTTCTCTGTGTGGGGCGGGGCTGGTGCTTGTCACCCTGAGGGACTCCTGGGCCTCCCCAGTGTTCTCTGTGTGTGGCGGGGCTGGTGCTTGTCACCCTGAGGGACTCTTGGGGCTCCCCAGTGTTCTCTGTGTGGGGCGGGGCTGGTGCTTGTCACCCTGAGGGACTCCTGGGGCTCCCCAGTGTTCTCTGTGTGGGGCGGGGCTGGTGCTTGTCACCCTGAGGGACTCCTGGGGCTCCCCAGTGTTCTCTGTGTGGGGCGGGACCAGTGCTTGTCACCCTGAGGGACTCCTGGGGCTCCCCAGTGTTCTCTGTGTGGGGCGGGACCGGTGCTTGTCACCCTGAGGGACTCCTGGGGCTCCCCAGTGTTCTCTGTGTGGGGCGGGGCTGGTGCTTGTCACCCTGAGGGACTCCTGGGGCTCCCCAGTGTTCTCTGTGTGGGGCGGGGCCGGTGCTTGTCACCCTGAGGGACTCCTGGGCCTCCCCAGTGTTCTCTGTGTGGGGCGGGACCAGTGCTTGTCACCCTGAGGGACTCCTGGGGCTCCCCAGTGTTCTCTGTGTGGGGCGGGACCAGTGCTTGTCACCCTGAGGGACTCCTGGGGCTCCCCAGTGTTCTCTGTGTGGGGCGGGGCCGGTGCTTGTCACCCTGAGGGACTCCTGGGGCTCCCCAGTGTTCTCTGTGTGGGGCGGGGCTGGTGCTTGTCACCCTGAGGGACTCCTGGGGCTCCCCAATCTTCTGCCTGTCTGCGTTTCTTTGCCGCATGGCATATTAGTGTTCCAGTGATTGGCGTCACTTGTTTCGTGATTCAGCTTGGCGTTTCACCTTGCCGGGCTTCGTGATTAACCCTTAACGCCGGAGCGCATCCGATCCCACGATCGTTGTCGCCCCTAAATCTACAACAACAACAACACGGGACCAGACGCTCTCTCACACCCTCCTTAGGTTTGTACAGTTATAAATTATATATATGTGTGGATCAGGGACTTATGTTTACTTTAATCCTTGTCTGGTGGATATTAGGGCACTAAAATGGTGACCCCGGAGACGATTCCACACTAGTGTTTCCCCAGACAGGGTGTAAACAAAGCATGGTGCCCACCTTCACGCTACCAGCGTATGTTCTGTCTGACCCTGAGGCATGGTTTGCACAGGTAGAGGCCTTCTTTGACGCTTAGAAGGTAATAAACGACGCAGAGCAATATACACTCACTGTGACGGCATTGTCTCCGGATACCATTCTGGAGGCACGAGCTGTGGTTATAACACCGCCAATCACACACAGATTCGCTGCCATGAAGACTGCTCTCCTCGTTGTTGTTGTTGTTATAGATTCAGCTACTCGGAACAAGTTCGAAGTAGCACGGGCTATGGTGAGCCCGTAGTGGACTTACCCGGCACAGGAGCGGGGCAAGTAGCACGGGCTATGGTGAGCCCGTAGTGGACTTACCCGGCACAGGAGCGGGGCAAGTAGCACGGGCTATGGTGAGCCCGTAGTAGACTTACCTGGCACAGGAGAGGTGCTGTGACTGCTCTCCTCGCTGCAGCCAAGTTATGTAGAAGCCGCCAGCGTGATCTGCTCCTCACCAATAGTAGCTATTGCAGCCTCGAGGATCGGGCACCATCCTAAATGTTTCAGCAAATCCAGCTCTTGCTACGACCGGCGAGTGGAGCATGTGACAGTGATCTGCTCCGGGTTCTGTTCCTTCTACACTTGCTCTTACACATTCCCATGCCCAGAGTGACGACATGACACCAGAGAGCCTGGCGAAAATTGCAGACCGAATCCATAGTGCACTAGGCGACTCACTCTGGTCAGGAAATACCCTTGCTTCTGACCACTCAACAGTGACGACCCAAATGAACAGCCAACACCTCAGTGTTTTTCAGACCCGCCAACATTCCCAGGGCAAGTCCCGCAGCCCGTCCTTGACGGTTGACTACAACCCAGACTACTACTGCTACTACTACCATCACAGGTTTGGGGCTAGAGCCCGGAACTGCCGCCAGCTGTGTGCTTATTCGGGAAAGGGCTCCGGGAGGGTCTGTTAACGGTCAGTAACCCAGTCGCCTTGGCTTTTATATATGGTTGCTGCCTACAGTTCCGTCGTACCTACTTACGGCGACAACCAGGTGCCACTTAACAACTAGGAGCCACTTAACAACCAGGAGCCACTTAACAACCAGGTGCCACTTAACAACCAGGAGCCACTTAACAACCAGGAGCCACTTAACAACCAGGTGCCACTTAACAACCAGGTGCCACTTAACAACCAGGAGCCACTTAACAACCAGGTGCCACTTAACAACCAGGTGCCACTTAACAACCAGGTGCCACTTAACAACCAGGTGCCACTTAACAACCAGGTGCCACTTAACAACCAGGAGCCACTTAACAACCAGGTGCCACTTAACAACCAGGTGCCACTTAACAACCAGGTGCCACTTAACAACCAGGTGCCACTTAACAACCAGGTGCCACTTAACAACCAGGTGCCCAATCACTGTTGTGTGCACAGAGGCGTTTAGTTAAGGACTGGCGCCTAGTCAATCCCCCCCTGGCCAAGATACGAGCCCAGGCCAAATTGCTCGCGAAGCACAGGCGAGTGTGTTATTACTGCGCCATTGGGACTAACAGAAACAGGAACTACCGCACACTTGTGTATATATACAAAATTAATTGATAGCTATACTCTATATTTATATATGTTCATTCTGTACATTTATAGCTTCGTTAGTTTACAAAGATTTACAGTAAATTATTTACTTTACAGAAAATTATAATAATAACATAACATGAGACATCTGTAATGACAAACTGTGTTTTCAAGAATTAGATTTAGATACATTTATCTATGATATTAAAATATTACAATTGTCAAATTCAGAACAAGAAACTATTTCCTTAACGACTTACACAAATGGTTTCAATAATGAATGAACTAAACAGGAGTACATTAGTGTAAATCAGACCTTACATCTTGGCTAATAGTGAGTAACATTTAGCTTACAGTTTGAGAGGTGATATATGTTGGGAAAATAAAGCGTTGTTTACCATTAGAGCAGTGAGAAATATTGCCACATTTTATATTACAAAAGTAGACGATGAGAATACAACCAGATTCTAGGGGTAACCCAGAGCAAAATCTCTCCCAACACTGTAACATAGATCTGACTTCCATAGCACTCAAGATGCCTGTCAGTTGGTCGTCTCTTTACGACGGAAGTTCCTTCAAAATCTCTGTTATCCAGCTGGGGTCTTCCTGCTTTCTCTGCTGACCAGTCAGTTGCTTTAGTCTATAATGTATATCTGCTGCACCATTATATACATCACTTATTCTTAAGTTGTGTTTCCTGGCAATGAAGTTTATATTTCTGGAAAAGTTGGAGTGGCCAGTGACAAGTGAGTGCATGAAAAAAGAATTGATTGAGTTTGCTGGATTAGTGATTCCCTTCACACAAAAATATATAATTCTTTGTAAACAACTTCTCCATTTGCAGACGATGAATCACAGTAACGGTGCTGAAGACATGATGACCAAACCACACATCAGAAGATGGGAAAACGACGACATTTGGGTTCGTCTTGGACCATTATCAAGTCGTGTGTATCAAACACATGACTTGATAATGGTCCAGGACGGACCGAAACGCCGTCGTTTCTCCATCTTCTGATGTGTGGTTTCGTTAGCGTAATTTCTTTACGTGTGGGTGTACACATCATGCCTGATATGAGATAACAATGAGTGCGAGGATGGACACCCAAGATTCGCCTTGAACATTTCCTCCATTCACAATTAAGCATACCAAGATCAGCCTTTTGTTGGTCCTATAGTTCACATCTATACAGGCTTAAATATTGAGTGCTAAATAACCTTACTTTTGAAAGATATTAAGATGACCGAATTTACTCCTAATGACATTTGTTCTAACTTTAGGTCTCTAATAGCATAAGAAAATTTGAAAAGTTGCCCCTTTGAGGATATAATATGCCACAGATATTTGTCAGTATACTTTACAGAAATCTCTGCTTAGTAAATATAATTTGGGATCAATATAAATTGAATCCAGTGAGTTAAAACAAGCTAGGGCACACTTGGCAGGATTCAACGTTAGGTTGTATTCTGCACTATATCTTTCACATATTCCTATCAAGGCGTCCATAGCATCTTTGGTGGGTGCGAGTAGAACTAGATCATCAGCATAACAGAAACATTGGCCGTAATACTGCCTGTGTGACAGCCAGCTTATGGCTCTTGGGATCAAGATAGACAACAAATGATATAGGACTAAACACTGCACCTTGTTTGACTCCATTTTTAGGAAGAAATATTCATAGAGGACAATACTCCAATTCACAGCTAATATACATACCTCATAAGAAATATATAAATAATCTAGTAATGACAGGGCATACTTCTCTGTTAAGCAATTCTCTAAAAATTTGATGCATGCAACTTTTTCAAAAGCTTTGGAAGCACCAGGAAATAAACAGAGAACAGAACTACCTTCCGAGTTGTAGAACTGAATCGTTTCCGCCACCATGAAACTACAGAGCGTTGTTGAGTCAACCTGTTCTCGCGAGCGTTCCCAACGTCAAGAACTGTCGTACTGAAGTGCCTTATCCTAACCTACCAGACGACTCACGAACAGAAAAAGGCATATGATATCAATTGCGTGAGCTGCTACCATTTTCTAATGCGACAATTTTTGGCTTTAGGTAAAGTATACGTCAAAATGCGACGTGCTATGAGGAGGACGCGAGACTGAGCAACCATTTCTGTATGCAAACTGAAGGTCAGAGGCGTCCAGTTGGTCAGCTGGAACGTCAGTAAGTAATCAAATTCTTTGTTTAATTTAGTGTTATTAGTGTTTAGTGGGGGAGTAAAGTGTTATCACTTTACTTCCTTACGGGCACAAAATTGGGACAACTATTTTTCTCTTGAATCTGAGCGAGCGACATATTTTTATGTCTGATGAACAAATATTTTTAAAAAATTCAATTCTTATCCGATCGACTTGTGGATAGTATGAGGATGTTTGCCATGAAATTTCAATTTACGTTTTCTTTATTAGCCACATAGCCTATTCGAGAGAACGCAATTGTTTTGTATCTTCGTGGTAGAACTATTGTATTGTTGACATGGTGAGTGTAAGCGACGAAGTTTCTTTATTTGGTGACGGTCTAACGCATCCGTGTGTAACATTTAATACATATGTTCTTCTAGAACATTCTATTGCGAACACATTGGTACAAAAATGAAATACGTCCGTAGACAATTAACGTCAGGACAGTGAAAAGAATATTCACTTTTCAATACTGGTTTCACTAATATGCGGTAACAGGTAACACTTCCCCCACTTCCCACACTCTTGCGGGTGGGCCGCTACCACGATTCTACATTTATATGCATATGTCCGTGTAGAGAATTTTATTGTAATCTCAGAGATACCAAATTTAACGCTATAGGACAAGTGTGGAGTTGACAACCCTGAAAAGAATGAAAACATCTCGTCGCTGTTTGGAGCTCACGGCTAGTGATCGACGAAGTTTCTTTATTTGGTGCCGGTCTAACGCATCCTTGTGTGACATTTTATACTTATGTTCTTCTAGAACATTCTATTGCGAACACATTGGTACAAAAATGAAATACGTACGTAGAAAATTAAGGTCAGGACAGTGAAAAGAGTTTACACTTTTCCGGGTTGCCGCTCGATCACCCAAAACACCAGGAACACTTTGCACTATTTTTGTTGTTGTTTGTCGGGGGCGCTAAAGTGCGTTCATAGTCCGTTTAGGGGAATAGTTCTGTAGTTGTCAGTGGAGGACACAGAAGCTTGACAGTTCTTAGGTATGGTAACAAGTACAGTGTTTATTACAGGTGGTGCTGTACCTGAAGTGTTTATTACAGGTGGTGCTGTACCTGGAGTGTTTATTACAGGTGGTGCTGTACCTGGAGTGTTTATTACAGGTGGTGCTGTACCAGGAAGTGTTTATTACAGGTGGTGCTGTACCTGGAGTGTTTATTACAGGTGGTGCTGTGCCTGGAAGTGTTTATTACAGGTGGTGCTGTACCTGGAAGTGTTTATTACAGGTGGTGCTGTACCTGGAGTGTTTATTACAGATGGTGCTGTACCTGGAAGTGTTTACTACAGGTGGTGCTGTACCTGGAGTGTTTATTAAAGGTGGTGCTGTACCTGGAGTGTTTATTACAGATGGTGCTGCACCTGGAGTGTTTATTACAGATGGTGCTGTACCTGGAAGTGTTTACTACAGGTGGTGCTGTACCTGTAGTGTTTATTACAGATGGTGCTGTACCTGGAAGTGTTTACTACAGGTGGTGCTGTACCTGGAGTGTTTATTACAGATGGTGCTGTACCTGGAAGTGTTTACTACAGGTGGTGCTGTACCTGGAGTGTTTATTAAAGGCGGTGCTGTACCTGGAGTGTTTATTACAGGTGGTGCTGTACCTGGAGTGTTTATTACAGATGGTGCTGTACCTGGAGTGTTTATTACAGGTGGTGCTGTACCTGGAGTGTTTATTACAGATGGTGCTGTACCTGGAGTGTTTATTACAGGTGGTGCTGTACCTGGAGTGTTTATTACAGGTGGTGCTGTACCTGGAAGTGTTTATTACAGGTGGTGCTGTACCTGGAGTGTTTATTACAGGTGGTGCTGTACCTGGAAGTGTTTATTACAGGTGGTGCTGTACCTGGAGTGTATATTACAGGTGGTGCTGTACCTGGAAGTGTTTATTACAGGTGGTGCTGTACCTGGAGTGTTTATTACAGGTGGTGCTGTACCTGGAGTGTTTATTACAGGTGGTGCTGTACCTGGAGTGTTATTACAGGTGGTGCTGTACCTGGAGTGTTTATTACAGGTGGTGCTGTACCTGGAGTGTTTATTACAGGTGGTGCTGTACCTGAAGTGTTTATTACAGGTGATGCTGTACCTGAAGTGTTTATTACAGGTGGTGCTGTACCTGGAAGTGTTTATTACAGGTGGGGCTGTACCTGAAGTGTTTATTACAGGTGGTGCTGTACCTGGAGTGTTTATTACAGGTGGTGCTGTACCTGAAGTGTTTATTACAGGTGGTGCTGTACCTGGAGTGTTTATTACAGGTGGTGCTGTACCTGGAGTGTTTATATTACAGGTGGTGCTGTACCTGGAGTGTTTATTACAGGTGGTGCTGTACGTGGAAGTGTTTATTACAGGTGGTGCTGTACCTGGAGTGTTTATTACAGGTGGTGCTGTACCTGAAGTGTTTATTACAGGTGGTGCTGTACCTGAAGTGTTTATTACAGGTTGGTGCTGTACCTGGAGTGTTTATTACAGGTGGTGCTGTACCTGGAAGTGTTTATTACAAGTGGTGCTGTACCTGGAAGTGTTTATTACAGGTGGTGCTGTACCTGGAGTGTTTATTACAGGTGGTGCTGTACCTGGAGTGTTTATTACAGGTGGTGCTGTACCTGGAGTGTTTATTACAGATGGTGCTGTACCTGGAGTGTTTATTACAGGTGGTGCTGTACCTGGAGTGTTTATTACAGGTGGTGCTGTACCTGGAGTGTTTATTACAGGTGGTGCTGTACCTGAAGTGTTTATTACAGGTGGTGCTGTACCTGAAGTGTTTATTACAGGTGGTGCTGTACCAGGAAGTGTTTATTACAGGTGGTGCTGTACCTGAAGTGTTTATTACAGGTGGTGCTGTACCTGGAGTGTTTATTACAGGTGGTGCTGTACCTGGAGTGTTTATTACAGGTGGTGCTGTACCTGGAGTGTTTATTACAGGTGGTGCTGTACCTGGAAGTGTTTATTACAGGTGGTGCTGTACCTGGAGTGTTTATTAAAGGTGGTGCTGTACCTGGAGTGTTTATTACAGATGGTGCTGCACCTGGAGTGTTTATTACAGATGGTGCTGTACCTGGAAGTGTTTACTACAGGTGGTGCTGTACCTGGAGTGTTTATTACAGGTGGTGCTGTACCTGGAAGTGTTTACTACAGGTGGTGCTGTACCTGGAGTGTTTATTACAGGTGGTGCTGTACCTGGAAGTGTTTACTACAGGTGGTGCTGTACCTGGAGTGTTTATTAAAGGCGGTGCTGTACCTGGAGTGTTTATTACAGGTGGTGCTGTACCTGGAGTGTTTATTACAGATGGGGCTGTACCTGGAGTGTTTATTACAGGTGGTGCTGTACCTGGAGTGTTTATTACAGGTGGTGCTGTACCTGGAAGTGTTTATTACAGGTGGTGCTGTACCTGGAGTGTTTATTACAGGTGGTGCTGTACCTGGAAGTGTTTATTACAGGTGGTGCTGTACCTGGAGTGTTTATTACAGGTGGTGCTGTACCTGGAAGTGTTTATTACAGGTGGTGCTGTACCTGGAGTGTTTATTACAGGTGGTGCTGTACCTGGAGTGTTTATTACAGGTGGTGCTGTACCTGGAGTGTTATTACAGGTGGTGCTGTACCTGGAGTGTTTATTACAGGTGGTGCTGTACCTGGAGTGTTTATTACAGGTGGTGCTGTACCTGAAGTGTTTATTACAGGTGATGCTGTACCTGAAGTGTTTATTACAGGTGGTGCTGTACCTGGAAGTGTTTATTACAGGTGGGGCTGTACCTGAAGTGTTTATTACAGGTGGTGCTGTACCTGGAGTGTTTATTACAGGTGGTGCTGTACCTGAAGTGTTTATTACAGGTGGTGCTGTACCTGGAGTGTTTATTACAGGTGGTGCTGTACCTGGAGTGTTTATATTACAGGTGGTGCTGTACCTGGAGTGTTTATTACAGGTGGTGCTGTACGTGGAAGTGTTTATTACAGGTGGTGCTGTACCTGGAGTGTTTATTACAGGTGGTGCTGTACCTGAAGTGTTTATTACAGGTGGTGCTGTACCTGAAGTGTTTATTACAGGTTGGTGCTGTACCTGGAGTGTTTATTACAGGTGGTGCTGTACCTGGAAGTGTTTATTACAAGTGGTGCTGTACCTGGAAGTGTTTATTACAGGTGGTGCTGTACCTGGAGTGTTTATTACAGGTGGTGCTGTACCTGGAGTGTTTATTACAGGTGGTGCTGTACCTGGAGTGTTTATTACAGATGGTGCTGTACCTGGAGTGTTTATTACAGGTGGTGCTGTACCTGGAGTGTTTATTACAGGTGGTGCTGTACCTGGAGTGTTTATTACAGGTGGTGCTGTACCTGAAGTGTTTATTACAGGTGGTGCTGTACCTGAAGTGTTTATTACAGGTGGTGCTGTACCAGGAAGTGTTTATTACAGGTGGTGCTGTACCTGAAGTGTTTATTACAGGTGGTGCTGTACCTGGAGTGTTTATTACAGGTGGTGCTGTACCTGGAGTGTTTATTACAGGTGGTGCTGTACCTGGAGTGTTTATTACAGGTGGTGCTGTACCTGGAAGTGTTTATTACAGGTGGTGCTGTACCTGGAGTGTTTATTACAGGTGGTGCTGTACCTGGAAGTGTTTATTACAGGTGGTGCTGTACCTGGAGTGTTTATTACAGGTGGTGCTGTACCTGGAGTGTTTATTACAGGTGGTGCTATACCTGGAGTGTTATTACAGGTGGTGCTGTACCTGGAGTGTTTATTACAGGTGGTGCTGTACCTGGAGTGTTTATTACAGGTGGTGCTGTACCTGAAGTGTTTATTACAGGTGATGCTGTACCTGAAGTGTTTATTACAGGTGGTGCTGTACCTGGAAGTGTTTATTACAGGTGGTGCTGTACCTGAAGTGTTTATTACAGGTGGTGCTGTACCTGGAGTGTTTATTACAGGTGGTGCTGTACCTGAAGTGTTTATTACAGGTGGTGCTGTACCTGGAGTGTTTATTACAGGTGGTGCTGTACCTGGAGTGTTTATTACAGGTGGTGCTGTACCTGGAGTGTTTATTACAGGTGGTGCTGTACCTGGAGTGTTTATTACAGGTGGTGCTGTACCTGAAGTGTTTATTACAGGTGATGCTGTACCTGAAGTGTTTATTACAGGTGGTGCTGTACCTGGAAGTGTTTATTACAGGTGGTGCTGTTCCTGAAGTGTTTATTACAGGTGGTGCTGTACCTGGAGTGTTTATTACAGGTGGTGCTGTACCTGAAGTGTTTATTACAGGTGGTGCTGTACCTGGAGTGTTTATTACAGGTGGTGCTGTACCTGGAGTGTTTATTACAGGTGGTGCTGTACCTGGAGTGTTTATTACAGGTGGTGCTGTACGTGGAAGTGTTTATTACAGGTGGTGCTGTACCTGGAGTGTTTATTACAGGTGGTGCTGTACCTGAAGTGTTTATTACAGGTGGTGCTGTACCTGAAGTGTTTATTACAGGTTGGTGCTGTACCTGGAGTGTTTATTACAGGTGGTGCTGTACCTGGAAGTGTTTATTACAAGTGGTGCTGTACCTGGAAGTGTTTATTACAGGTGGTGCTGTACCTGGAGTGTTTATTACAGGTGGTGCTGTACCTGGAGTGTTTATTACAGGTGGTGCTGTACCTGGAGTGTTTATTACAGATGGTGCTGTACCTGGAGTGTTTATTACAGGTGGTGCTGTACCTGGAGTGTTTATTACAGGTGGTGCTGTACCTGGAGTGTTTATTACAGGTGGTGCTGTACCTGAAGTGTTTATTACAGGTGGTGCTGTACCAGGAAGTGTTTATTACAGGTGGTGCTGTACCTGGAGTGTTTATTACAGGTGGTGCTGTGCCTGGAAGTGTTTATTACAGGTGGTGCTGTACCTGGAAGTGTTTATTACAGGTGGTGCTGTACTTGGAGTGTTTATTACAGATGTTGCTGTACCTGGAAGTGTTTACTACAGGTGGTGCTGTACCTGGAGTGTTTATTAAAGGTGGTGCTGTACCTGGAGTGTTTATTACAGATGGTGCTGTACCTGGAGTGTTTATTACAGATGGTGCTGTACCTGGAAGTGTTTACTACAGGTGGTGCTGTACCTGGAGTGTTTATTACAGATGGTGCTGTACCTGGAAGTGTTTACTACAGGTGGTGCTGTACCTGGAGTGTTTATTACAGATGGTGCTGTACCTGGAAGTGTTTACTACAGGTGGTGCTGTACCTGGAGTGTTTATTAAAGGCGGTGCTGTACCTGGAGTGTTTATTACAGGTGGTGCTGTACCTGGAGTGTTTATTACAGATGGTGCTGTACCTGGAGTGTTTATTACAGGTGGTGCTGTACCTGGAGTGTTTATTACAGATGGTGCTGTACCTGGAGTGTTTATTACAGGTGGTGCTGTACCTGGAGTGTTTATTACAGGTGGTGCTGTACCTGGAAGTGTTTATTACAGGTGGTGCTGTACCTGGAGTGTTTATTACAGGTGGTGCTGTACCTGGAAGTGTTTATTACAGGTGGTGCTGTACCTGGAGTGTGTATTACAGGTGGTGCTGTACCTGGAAGTGTTTATTACAGGTGGTGCTGTACCTGGAAGTGTTTATTACAGGTGTTGCTGTACCTGGAGTGTTTATTACAGGTGGTGCTGTACCTGGAGTGTTTATTACAGGTGGTGCTGTACCTGGAGTGTTATTACAGGTGGTGCTGTACCTGGAGTGTTTATTACAGGTGGTGCTGTACCTGGAGTGTTTATTACAGGTGGTGCTGTACCTGAAGTGTTTATTACAGGTGATGCTGTACCTGAAGTGTTTATTACAGGTGGTGCTGTACCTGGAAGTGTTTATTACAGGTGGTGCTGTACCTGAAGTGTTTATTACAGGTGGTGCTGTACCTGGAGTGTTTATTACAGGTGGTGCTGTACCTGAAGTGTTTATTACAGGTGGTGCTGTACCTGGAGTGTTTATTACAGGTGGTGCTGTACCTGGAGTGTTTATTACAGGTGGTGCTGTACCTGGAGTGTTTATTACAGGTGGTGCTGTACGTGGAAGTGTTTATTACAGGTGGTGCTGTACCTGGAGTGTTTATTACAGGTGGTGCTGTACCTGAAGTGTTTATTACAGGTGGTGCTGTACCTGAAGTGTTTATTACAGGTTGGTGCTGTACCTGGAGTGTTTATTACAGGTGGTGCTGTACCTGGAAGTGTTTATTACAAGTGGTGCTGTACCTGGAAGTGTTTATTACAGGTGGTGCTGTACCTGGAGTGTTTATTACAGGTGGTGCTGTACCTGGAAGTGTTTATTACAAGTGGTGCTGTACCTGGAAGTGTTTATTACAGATGGTGCTGTACCTGGAGTGTTTATTACAGGAGGTGCTGTACCTGGAGTGTTTATTACAGGTGGTGCTGTACCTGGAAGTGTTTATTACAGGTGGTGCTGTACCTGGAAGTGTTTATTACAGGTGGTGCTGTACCTGGAGTGTTTATTAATGGTGGTGCTGTACCTGGAAGTGTTTATTACAGGTGGTGCTGTACCTGAAAGTGTTTATTACAGGTGGTGCTGTACCTGGAAGTGTTTATTACAGGTGGTGCTGTACCTGGAGTGTTTATTACATGTGGTGCTGTACCTGGAGTGTTTATTACAGGTGGTGCTGTACCAGGAAGTGTTTATTACAGGTGGTGCTGTACCTGGAAGTGCTTATTACAGATGGTGCTGTACCTGGAAGTGTTTATTACAGGTGGTGCTGTACCTGGAAGTGTTTATTACAGGTGGTGCTGTACCTGGAAGTGTTTATTACAGATGGTGCTGTACCTGGAAGTGTTTATTACAGGTGGTGCTGTACCTGGAGTGTTTATTACAGGTGGTGCTGTACCTGGAGTGTTTATTACAGGTGGTGATGTACCTGGAATGTTTATTACAGGTGGTGCTGTACCTGGAGTGTTTATTACAGGTGGTGCTGTACCTGGAGTGTTTATTACAGGTGGTGCTGTACCAGGAAGTGTTTATTACAGGTGGTGCTGTACCTGAAGTGTTTATTACAGGTGGTGCTGTACCTGGAGTGTTTATTACAGGTGGTGCTGTACCTGAAGTGTTTATTACAGGTGGTGCTGTACCTGGAGTGTTTATTACAGGTGGTGCTGTACCTGAAGTGTTTATTACAGGTGGTGCTGTACCTGAAGTGTTTATTACAGGTTGGTGCTGTACCTGGAGTGTTTATTACAGGTGGTGCTGTACCTGGAAGTGTTTATTACAAGTGGTGCTGTACCTGGAAGTGTTTATTACAGGTGGTGCTGTACCTGGAGTGTTTATTACAGGTGGTGCTGTACCTGGAGTGTTTATTACAGGTGGTGCTGTACCTGGAGTGTTTATTACAGATGGTGCTGTACCTGGAGTGTTTATTACAGGTGGTGCTGTACCTGGAGTGTTTATTACAGGTGGTGCTGTACCTGGAGTGTTTATTACAGGTGGTGCTGTACCTGAAGTGTTTATTACAGGTGGTGCTGTACCTGAAGTGTTTATTACAGGTGGTGCTGTACCAGGAAGTGTTTATTACAGGTGGTGCTGTACCTGAAGTGTTTATTACAGGTGGTGCTGTACCTGGAGTGTTTATTACAGGTGGTGCTGTACCTGGAGTGTTTATTACAGGTTGTGCTGTACCTGGAGTGTTTATTACAGGTGGTGCTGTACCTGGAAGTGTTTATTACAGGTGGTGCTGTACCTGGAGTGTTTATTACAGGTGGTGCTGTACCTGGAAGTGTTTATTACAGGTGGTGCTGTACCTGGAGTGTTTATTACAGGTGGTGCTGTACCTGGAGTGTTTATTACAGGTGGTGCTGTACCTGGAGTGTTATTACAGGTGGTGCTGTACCTGGAGTGTTTATTACAGGTGGTGCTGTACCTGGAGTGTTTATTACAGGTGGTGCTGTACCTGAAGTGTTTATTACAGGTGATGCTGTACCTGAAGTGTTTATTACAGGTGGTGCTGTACCTGGAAGTGTTTATTACAGGTGGTGCTGTACCTGAAGTGTTTATTACAGGTGGTGCTGTACCTGGAGTGTTTATTACAGGTGGTGCTGTACCTGAAGTGTTTATTACAGGTGGTGCTGTACCTGGAGTGTTTATTACAGGTGGTGCTGTACCTGGAGTGTTTATTACAGGTGGTGCTGTACCTGGAGTGTTTATTACAGGTGGTGCTGTACCTGGAGTGTTTATTACAGGTGGTGCTGTACCTGAAGTGTTTATTACAGGTGATGCTGTACCTGAAGTGTTTATTACAGGTGGTGCTGTACCTGGAAGTGTTTATTACAGGTGGTGCTGTACCTGAAGTGTTTATTACAGGTGGTGCTGTACCTGGAGTGTTTATTACAGGTGGTGCTGTACCTGAAGTGTTTATTACAGGTGGTGCTGTACCTGGAGTGTTTATTACAGGTGGTGCTGTACCTGGAGTGTTTATTACAGGTGGTGCTGTACCTGGAGTGTTTATTACAGGTGGTGCTGTACGTGGAAGTGTTTATTACAGGTGGTGTTGTACCTGGAGTGTTTATTACAGGTGGTGCTGTACCTGAAGTGTTTATTACAGGTGGTGCTGTACCTGAAGTGTTTATTACAGGTTGGTGCTGTACCTGGAGTGTTTATTACAGGTGGTGCTGTACCTGGAAGTGTTTATTACAAGTGGTGCTGTACCTGGAAGTGTTTATTACAGGTGGTGCTGTACCTGGAGTGTTTATTACAGGTGGTGCTGTACCTGGAGTGTGTATTACAGGTGGTGCTGTACCTGGAGTGTTTATTACAGATGGTGCTGTACCTGGAGTGTTTATTACAGGTGGTGCTGTACCTGGAGTGTTTATTACAGGTGGTGCTGTACCTGGAGTGTTTATTACAGGTGGTGCTGTACCTGAAGTGTTTATTACAGGTGGTGCTGTACCAGGAAGTGTTTATTACAGGTGGTGCTGTACCTGGAGTGTTTATTACAGGTGGTGCTGTGCCTGGAAGTGTTTATTACAGGTGGTGCTGTACCTGGAAGTGTTTATTACAGGTGGTGCTGTACCTGGAGTGTTTATTACAGATGGTGCTGTACCTGGAAGTGTTTACTACAGGTGGTGCTGTACCTGGAGTGTTTATTAAAGGTGGTGCTGTACCTGGAGTGTTTATTACAGATGGTGCTGTACCTGGAGTGTTTATTACAGATGGTGCTGTACCTGGAAGTGTTTACTACAGGTGGTGCTGTACCTGGAGTGTTTATTACAGGTGGTGCTGTACCTGGAAGTGTTTACTACAGGTGGTGCTGTACCTGGAGTGTTTATTACAGATGGTGCTGTACCTGGAAGTGTTTACTACAGGTGGTGCTGTACCTGGAGTGTTTATTAAAGGCGGTGCTGTACCTGGAGTGTTTATTACAGGTGATGCTGTACCTGGAGTGTTTATTACAGATGGTGCTGTACCTGGAGTGTTTATTACAGGTGGTGCTGTACCTGGAGTGTTTATTACAGATGGTGCTGTACCTGGAGTGTTTATTACAGGTGGTGCTGTACCTGGAGTGTTTATTACAGGTGGTGCTGTACCTGGAAGTGTTTATTACAGGTGGTGCTGTACCTGGAGTGTTTATTACAGGTGGTGCTGTACCTGGAAGTGTTTATTACAGGTGGTGCTGTACCTGGAGTGTTTATTACAGGTGGTGCTGTACCTGGAAGTGTTTATTACAGGTGGTGCTGTACCTGGAGTGTTTATTACAGGTGGTGCTGTACCTGGAGTGTTTATTACAGGTGGTGCTGTACCTGGAGTGTTATTACAGGTGGTGCTGTACCTGGAGTGTTTATTACAGGTGGTGCTGTACCTGGAGTGTTTATTACAGGTGGTGCTGTACCTGGAGTGTTTATTACAGGTGGTGCTGTACCTGGAGTGTTTATTACAGGTGGTGCTGTACCTGAAGTGTTTATTACAGGTGGTGCTGTACCTGAAGTGTTTATTACAGGTTGGTGCTGTACCTGGAGTGTTTATTACAGGTGGTGCTGTACCTGGAAGTGTTTATTACAAGTGGTGCTGTACCTGGAAGTGTTTATTACAGGTGGTGCTGTACCTGGAGTGTTTATTACAGGTGGTGCTGTACCTGGAAGTGTTTATTACAAGTGGTGCTGTACCTGGAAGTGTTTATTACAGATGGTGCTGTACCTGGAGTGTTTATTACAGGAGGTGCTGTACCTGGAGTGTTTATTACAGGTGGTGCTGTACCTGGAAGTGTTTATTACAGGTGGTGCTGTACTTGGAAGTGTTTATTACAGGTGGTGCTGTACCTGGAGTGTTTATTAATGGTGGTGCTGTACCTGGAAGTGTTTATTACAGGTGGTGCTGTACCTGAAAGTGTTTATTACAGGTGGTGCTGTACCTGGAAGTGTTTATTACAGGTGGTGCTGTACCTGGAGTGTTTATTACAGGTGGTGCTGTACCTGGAGTGTTTATTACAGGTGGTGCTGTACCTGGAATGTTTATTACAGGTGGTGCTGTACCTGGAGTGTTTATTACAGGTGGTGCTGTACCTGGAGTGTTTATTACAGGTGGTGCTGTACCAGGAAGTGTTTATTACAGGTGGTGCTGTACCTGAAGTGTTTATTACAGGTGGTGCTGTACCTGGAGTGTTTATTACAGGTGGTGCTGTACCTGAAGTGTTTATTACAGGTGGTGCTGTACCTGAAGTGTTTATTACAGGTGGTGCTGTACCAGGAAGTGTTTATTACAGGTGGTGCTGTACCTGAAGTGTTTATTACAGGTGGTGCTGTACCTGGAGTGTTTATTACAGGTGGTGCTGTACCTGGAGTGTTTATTACAGGTGGTGCTGTACCTGAAGTGTTTATTACAGATGGTGCTGTACCAGGAAGTGTTTATTACAGGTGGTGCTGTACCTGAAGTGTTTATTACAGGTGGTGCTGTACCTGGAGTGTTTATTACAGGTGGTGCTGTACCTGAAGTGTTTATTACAGGTGGTGCTGTACCTGGAGTGTTTATTACAGGTGGTGCTGTACCTGAAGTGTTTATTACAGGTGGTGCTGTACCTGGAGTGTTTATTACATGTGGTGCTGTACCTGGAGTGTTTATTACAGGTGGTGCTGTACCTGAAGTGTTTATTACAGGTGGTGCTGTACCTGGAGTGTTTATTACAGGTGGTGCTGTACCTGGAGTGTTTATTACAGGTGGTGCTGTACCTGGAGTGTTTATTACAGGTGGTGCTGTACCTGGAGTGTTTATTACAGGTGGTGCTGTACCTGGAGTGTTTATTACAGGTGGTGTTGTACCTGGAGTGTTTATTACAGGTGGTGCTGTGCCTGGAAGTGTTTATTACAGGTGGTGCTGTACCTGGAGTGTTTATTACAGGTGGTGCTGTACCTGGAGTGTTTATTACAGGTGGTGCTGTACCTGGAAGACAAAAGACTGTAAGACACACAGACAGACAAACAGTTCCAACATTCCATGTTAATGGTTGTCACAACACATGTTAAAGGGACTATTATAACTCTCAATGTTTAGCTTTCATAACCATTACAGGTGTTAGAGTGTGCAGGTGTTTAACATTAGGGGCAGGACGCATACAGGTCTCGCATACAGCTGCAGTTAGGTCACTTTCACTCTCATCTCTCCTATCTCTCCCACTCTTGTACAACCTTAAATATTTCTCTTTGGAAACATGAGATGTTGTATTGTACCAGAGACTTCGTCACTATTATTGTACCAGAGAGTTCGTCACTATTATTGTACCAGAGGCCTCGTCACCATTATTGTACCAGAGGCCTCGTCCGTGACTTGTCACCATTATTGTACCAGAGGCCTCGTCCATGACTTGTCACCATTATTGTACCAGAGGCCTCGTCCGTGACTTGTCACCATTATTGTACCAGAGGCCTCGTCCATGACTTGTCACCATTATTGTACCAGAGGCCTCGTCCATGACTTGTCACCATTATTGTACCAAAGGCCTCGTCCATGACTTGTCACCATTATTGTACCAGAGGCCTCGTCCATGACTTGTCACCATTATTGTACCAGAGGCCTCGTCCGTGACTTGTCACCATTATTGTACCAGAGGCCTCGTCCATGACTTGTCACCATTATTGTACCAGAGGCCTCGTCCGTGACTTGTCACCATTATTGTACCAGAGGCCTCGTCCGTGACTTGTCACCATTATTGTACCAGAGGCCTCGTCCATGACTTGTCACCATTATTGTACCAGAGGCCTCGTCCATGACTTGTCACCATTATTGTACCAGAGGCCTCGTCCGTGACTTGTCACCATTATTGTACCAGAGGCCTCGTCCATGACTTGTCACCATTATTGTACCAGAGGCCTCGTCCATGACTTGTCACCATTATTGTACCAGAGGCCTCGTCCATGACTTGTCACCATTATTGTACCAAAGGCCTCGTCCATGACTTGTCACCATTATTGTACCAGAGGCCTCGTCCATGACTTGTCACCATTATTGTACCAGAGGCCTCGTCCATGACTTGTCACCATTATTGTACCAGAGGCCTCGTCCGTGACTTGTCACCATTATTGTACCAGAGGCCTCGTCCATGACTTGTCACCATT